>NW_020527169.1:0-30598 GCF_003368295.1 Carassius auratus | reverse complement strand
CATACAAATGTCTTTCTTTATTACTTGAACTCCATTAAAAATGATCTCAAACGTCTTGTGTCCTCTCCTTGTTCACATGTACACACAAAAACCATACCTTATGACTGCATTACAACCAGAATCCACCTGGAGAGCAAGTCTACAGTGCACTCAAAAACTGTGCTTCCCCACATCAAAAACTGTGCTTCCCACATACAACACACACACACATATATATATATATATATATATATATAATATATATATATATAATATATATATATATATATATATATATATATATACTATATATAATAATTCAAGTGTACAGTTTCCTTTTATTGGCATATTGAAATAAATATTCTGTATCAATCTGTGTTGTGTTTGTTTATTTTTATTTTTTCTTAGGAAGATAACTGACCTTTACTCTCCTTTTTAAAATATGTCCTTATAAACCAAGAAAAAGTTATTTATTAGCTGTATTATAAGCTGCTTACTAATGACTATTAATGTTGGACAAGGCTTTATAAAGCACAAAACTGATATTTACTAATGAGTGCATTTATTATAAAGTGTTACCAATGCACTTTACTACATGTAGCAAATAAACATTATTACAGTGTATCAAATCCTTAAATGATTTATAAGTGTTCTGCTTGCATTACAGCTTAGTCTTCATCTGTGAGCTTGAACAGATTTACTGTTACATCCATGACATTATGTAAATTCAAATAAATAGCATGTCAGCAGATGTCATAGGTCAGTATCAAAATGAGTTTGAAATTATTATTTGCAGCACAAATAAGTTTTTTTTAGATTTTTAAAAATCCTAAAACTGTCAGAAAAGGATAAGGCCTAAGATATTTCTATGTGAGTGGCTAAATTTATTTTTGTTTTTATAATCGTAATACATAAACTATGAAATTATACAAAATGTATAAAAAAGTAAATAAATAAATACGCTACATTTAAAAAGCAGCCAAGACAAATGAGTCTCCTTTTTTATATATATAGATTAAAATTGAAGACAGAAGCAGCTGGTATATGCGCGTCACTTAATATTCAAATCCAGTAGATCCACTTCAGATTTATTTCTCAACAGTTATGTTCACGTGGCTGTTTTCGTTTATATTCGCCAAGCTATTATGTAATTTGTGAAATAATCTTGTCCGTGATGTGTTCGTTCGTACGACGAAAGGCAGAATCCTGCAGCTCCAGAGATATATGTTATTGTGGCCAGTCGCGCTTTCAAATAGTCTGCACACTTAAACGGGTCACAAACACCTGTATTTAGCTCTTGTGTGTTATAATGTGTTATTGTGTGCATTTATGCAATATTTTATTTTAAAAAGCTCTGTAAAACAAGAATAAATTTTGTTAGTTTTGAACTTTGTGGCACTGTGCGCGCTGATCGGAGCGTGATTTCAGAATAGGCAGCCACAAATATTTAATTTTCACACAAACAGTTCAAAACATCTGAATTTAGCTCTTGGTGTGTTCTAATTTGTCAATTGTGTGATATCGCTGCAATACTTTATTCTTAATAGCTATGAAACAAGAATAAACTCGTTTTTTCTGAAGCTCGTCATTCCACACGCTCCTGCTCAGAGCGGTGATTAATCTCTCCTGTTTCTCACGTATCACTGACCACACATCAATATATTAATGAGCCCTGACCCGGTAATAATCAATATATGTTGGTTAGGCTTGTCAGTGTGAATTAAATCTAAGTATTTATTTGTATTTTAACCGATTTAAAAGAGAGAAACTAAAAACTCCGTTAATTGCACCTGTAGGGGCGCAATTTCTCTCAGACAATGGAAGTCTAAGCACATTACACTCAAACAGAGGGACATGAAGTGAGATGAGATGTCTGACAGTTTTTTAATTTTCTGTTTACCCATACAGTGTTGTAAAGTCGTGAAACTATCCATATTTACTCAGAATGACTTTTTGTCTGTATGAAAAAAGGTTTTGAAGTGTTTGGAATTAAAAAATGCAGGAAAATTAATAATTCCATTTTTAATGTCATTTAAAAAAAATCACAGAGACAAAACCGTTCAAGCTATCCAAAATCTATTGGCAATTTAAGTTGTTTAAATGTTTTGGCATCATGTAGACAAAATTTGGTGTGTATAGTGTTACTCTCCTCTGAGCAGTATGCATTAATTCACAGCTAAATGTAAAAAAAAAAATCCACATTCAAATCAAAATAGCTGACTTCCTGTTGATCGTAGCTGATGACTGTGAATTAGAAAGTTGTCCGTCTTGATGAGAACAATTTTTGTACCGAGTTTGGTGTCTGTAGCTAAAACTAACCCCCCCACTTTTGACAAAAGGTGGCGCTATAGAGTGCCTCTTCCACGCCCTCTTATGAACTTTTGCCCAGTGTCTAGTTATCATAAATACTGATATGTGTTCTGAGTTTGATGAAATTCTAAGCATGTTATATGCCTCAAAATCACCTGAGAAGTATTCCAGTTTAACATGTTGCCACGGCAACAATATTTTTAGATATCAATATCCCCCCAGCAGATTTATATAGGCTGTGTTTTAACATTATTCTGATGAAGTTTGAAGCAAATTGAGTAATAATAAGATGCTGAATTCAAAGCATTTTGAAAATGACACACTTCCTGCTGCCAGTTGGTGGCGCTATAACTTTGACTCCTAATAGTCACATATATGCGATCGACATCATACAAAGAATAATCTGATGAAGTTTGATTAAAATCAGGAAATGTATGTGGATGGTATTAGACACTTCCTGTTTCTCATTTCTCGCCATAATTTCAACACCTCGCCACGAGCAAACCGTTAGAGATATCAAAAATCCCCTGGCAATTTTTCATCCCCAATGTCTTGAGATCATGTTGACCGAATTTGGTGGCAATCTGCAAAAAAACTATGACAAGTATTTCAAATTCCAGAGCATGCGCTTTTTTACATAACTCTAAATAGCTGACTTCCTGTTGGGCGGAGCCTATGACATGCAATACGAAAGTTGTTCGGCACGATGAGATCTAATGTGTACTGAGTTTCATATGCATATGTGTGAGTATGTGTGAGCTTATACATCAACATTTCTGACTGTGATCCAGGGGGCGCCGTAGAGCCCCTGTGCCACGCCCGGGTCCCAGCCTCTGCAGGCTCCTAAAGGCCACAGATTCCAAAGTGTGCGCAAATTTTCAAGAGTTTTTGAGTATGTTAAGGACCCCAAAAAGCCCCCACAACTTTGACGAAAAATATGAATACTAAACCCTAAATAACCAACTTCCTGTTGATCGTAGCTGATGACTGTGAATTAGAAAGTTGTCCGTCTTGAAAAGAACAATTTATGTACCAAGTTTGGTGTCTGTAGCTGAAACTAACCCCCCCACTTTTGACAAAAGGTGGCGCTATAGAGTGCCTCCTTCACGCCCTTTTAAAAGCTTTTGCCATTGTCTAGCTATCAAGAATACTGATATGTGTTTTGAGTTTCATGTAAATCTGAGCTTGTTGTCTGCCTCAAACTCACCATAACAGAACATTCAAGTTTGACACGTTGCCATGGCAACACTATATCAGATATCAATATCCCCACAACAGATTTACATCGGCCGTGTTTTGTCATTATTCTGATGAAGTTTTAAGTAAATCGAGTAAAAATAAGATGCTGAATTCAAAGCATTTGGAAAATGACACACTTCCTGCTGCCAGTTGGTGGCGCTATAACGTTGACTCTTAATAGCCACATATATACAATCGGTATCATACAACGAACAAACCCATGAAGTTTGTTCAAATTCAGGAAATGTATGTGGATGTTATTAGACATTTCCTGTTTCTCATTTCTCGCCATAAGTTCCATGCCTCGCCACGGGCAAACCGTTCGAGATATCAAAAATCCCCTCGCAATTTTTCATCCTCAATGTCTTGAGATCATGTTCACCGAGTTTCGTGGCGAACGGGTTGAAAACCTCAGAGGAGTATTTCAAATTCCAGAGCATGCTTTTTTTAAACAGCCCTGAATAGCTGACTTCCTGTTGGGCGGAGCCTATGACATAAAGTGTGAAAGTTGTTCGGCTCAATGAGATCTATAAGTGTACCGAGTTTGATATAAATACATGCAAGTGTGTGTGAGCTATGGTTCAAGAATTCTGACTGTCTTCCAGGGGGCGCTGTAGAGCCCCTGTGCCACGCCCGGGTCCCAGCCTCTGCGGCGTCCTGATGGCCGCAGATTCCAATGTGTGTGCCAATTTTCAAGAGTTTTTGAGCATGTTAAGGCCCCCAAAACACCCCGGAAGGTTTAATAAAAAATAAAAATAAATATAGCTGCAAGCAGCGATGGCGGGCTCAAGCCACCAATTCCCTTAGACCCCCGTGGCATCAGGTAAACTGTGCCCAGCGGGCACATGCATTCACAATATCCCTCTGGCAGTGAGGTTTTAAAGGATATGGCAGTTAAAGGGTTAATCCGAATCATCTAGACTTTAAAATCACATTCACAGAAATATATATAATATATATAATATAACTTTAGTAACACTTTACAATAAGATTCCATTTATAAACATTATGTTAACATGAACAATATTTATATAGCATTCATTCATGTCAGTTAATATTCCAAACTTAAACATTAAAACATTGTTTATTGTGATTTTTTCCAAGCACATTTTACCAATTCCAAACCATATCAATCTTAATAACTACCATTATTTTTTATTTAATCATTTATGAGTGCTATACAATAGTCCAGGAAAGCTGGAAGAGAAAAACTCCTTATATTCATGTGTGCAGAAGTATTAGGCATGTTTTCTTTTACAGATGAAATGCGCTAAAAAAGAGTTTTAACTAAAAATGTAAAGTCGAAAATTATGAAATACCCATGAGAAATATCAAACACAAATGCAATACAGAAATCGATAAGTTAAGACTTGACCATTGTACAAAAAATGCTGACTGGGTCATGAGGTCAGAAAAGAAGAAGAAAAAAATAGGTCAAGAAGAACTGACAAAAAGAATTGCAAAATAATTAGGAATTAATGTGAAGATTAATTTTTAGTCAATTCTGCAAGACAGACTTTCAGGAAAGGAGGTGGAATAAAAATGAGCTCCTAAATCTTAATCCTGGATTCTGGAAGATATATTCCTCAAACCATCGGACAAGAGGAGGTGGTGCTGGTCCTTCACGAGTCACTCTAATCTGTTCATAAAGCATATATATAAAGCCTTAATATATAGTATTTCACAATACTTCATGGTATTCTAATTAAATCATTTTTTGGAATCTTAGATCTCTCAGAACCTGACACATTGTAATTCTGAGACTCCAGGTAAGTGGCAGTTCTGTAAAATGTTGGCGCTGGAGACTAAATGCTCCCTGATAGTTTCACACCTAATTCACTTAACACACACACAAACACACACACACACACACAGACACACTACCCACAGTGAGAGAGGGACAGAGTGACATCAGATGTATGATAGTTTTTTAATTTTCTATCATCCATATAGTGTTGTATAGTCATGAAACTATGCATATTTCCTCAGAATGACTTGTCTTCTATGTTTACATTTTTTTTGAAGTGTTTAGAAGCTGCACTTTAAAAAAAATATAAGACATTTACTGGTTACTTTTTTACTGTTATTTCAAAAAATCACCACGACAAAACCATTCAAGCTATCCAAAATTCATTCGCACCTGTTCTGTAAGATAAATTCTTTAAACAGTGGTAAAAGAGGATGTGGTGTTGATCCTTCAAGAGTCACTAAAAACGTATCTATCCATAAAGCGTATAAAGAATTATTCTTAATATACAGTTCACAATATTTCAGCTTGTTATTCTAATTAAGTGAGGGTCATTTTATCAGTAAAATACATAAAATACATATTATTTTTCTTTGAAAGATTTCTATAAATGATTTAAATCATACTTGTTTCTACAATAATAATTTAAAAGTAATCCTATACCTCCATCTGGTGGCCATTATTGGTACTAAGAATTGCAAGCTTGATTTATAAGTTATGATAGTTTTAATTTTATGCTGGCGCTTGAAAATGATAAAGCTATGAAACTTACTGTGCTTCCTTCAAATGATGACTTCTACGTATATAAAAAATTATGAAGAGTTTGGAATGAAAAAATTTAAAGATATAGTAAAATAACTATTGTATTTTTTTATGTTACTTTAATAAATCGCTATGGCCACACCATTAAAGCTATCCTAAACCCATTCGCAATTTAACATCTCAGTATATTGGCTTCATGTTAAAAAAAGTTTGGTGTGAACTACTTGTGTCTTCTTGGATGAGTATGAATTCATTTACAGGCTGATTTTATCATAAATCCACAATAGAATTTCTGAGTTCTGTATCAGTCTGTGTTGTTGTTTGTTTATTTTTATTTTTTTATTTTTCATAGGAAGATAACTGATCCTTTACTCTCCTTTTTAATAAATGTGCTTATAAACCAAAAACAAGCTATTTATAGCTGTATTTATAAACTGCTTACTACTGACTATTAATATTGGGACAAGGCTTTATAAAGCATGAACTGACTATTTACTTTTTGAGTTTGAAATTATTATTTGCAGCACAAATAAGTTTTTTTAGGATTTTTAAAAATCCCTAAAACTGTCAGAAAAGGATAAGGCCTATTTCTATGTGATTGGCTACATTTATTTGTTTTTATAACTATAATGCATAAACTATGAAATTATACAAAATGTATAAAAAAGTACAACAGTTGTTTTCCAATGTTTTTTATTAATTAATTATTATAATTTTTTTTTTTTTGGATTTACATTTAAAAAAATTAGCCTACTGCAATCATTCTAAACAGCTTGAATAAAACCTGTTAATATTTATTATAGACCACTGTAACTGTGTATAATCTAACAAACAAGTTTATTATGAAAATAAAAGTGTGTACACCAGATAAATTGGACGATAAAGAAATTGCTAACAATAGTATAATAGAGCATGTTTTATGTTTTTAGGCGTTTAGATGCAGAAATGGACAAATAAAATGTAATTGATTTAATTAAATATAGATTAATTCTTGTTAGAGCAAAATAATAAATAAATACGTACACACATTAAAAAAGCAGCCAAGATGAATCAATTTCATTTTTTATATAGATTAAAATTGAAGACAGAAGCAGCTGCGGTCACTTAATATTCAAATCCAGTAGATCCACTTCAGATATATTTCTCAACAGTTTATGTTCACGTGGCTGTTTTCGTTTATAGTCGCCAAGCTATTATGTGTTTTGAAATAATCTTGTCCGTTATGTGTTCGTTCGTACGACGAAAGGCAGAATCCTGCAGCTCGAGAGAGATATGTTATTCTGCCAGTCGCGCTTTCAAATAGTCTTCCACACTTAAACGGCTCACAAACACCTGCATTTAGCTCTTGTAGTGTTACAATGGGTTTATTGTGTGCATTTGTGGTAATATTTTATTTAAAAAAGCTCTGAAACAAGAATAAATTCGTTTGTTTTGAGTTCGACACTGTACGCGCTGATCGGAGGCGTGATTTCAGATAGGCAGCCACAAATATTTCATTTTCACACAAACAGTTCAAAAACATCTAAATGTAGCTCTTGGTGTGTTCTAATTGGTTGATTGTGTGATATCGCTGTAATAATTTATTTTTAAAAGCTTTAAAACAGGAATAAATTCGTTTTTCCTGAGCTCTTTACTCCAGACGCTCGTGATCACAGCGGTGATTCATCTCTCCTATTTCTCACGTATCTCTGGCCAGAAATAATTTATTCATGAGCCCTGAACCGGTAATAATCAGATATGTTGGTTTAGCTTGTCAGTGTGAATTAAATCTAAGTATTTATTTGTATTTTTAACCGATTTAAAAGTGAAAGTAAAAGTCCGGGAATTGAACCTGTAGGGGCGCTATTTCTCTCAGACAATGGAAGTCTGAAGCACATATACTCAAACAGAGGGACAGAGTGAGATGAGATGTCTGACAGTTTTTTTAATTTTCTGTTATCCATACAGTGTTGTAAAGTCATGAAACTATCCATATTTACTCAGAATGACTTTTTTTCTGTATGAAAAAAGGTTTTGAAGTGTTTGGAATTTAAAAATGCAGGAAAATTAATAATTTCATTTTAACTGTCATTTAAAAAAATCACCACGACAAAACCGTTCAAGCTATCCAAAATCCATTGGCAATTTAAGTTGTTTAAAATGTTTTGGCATCATGTAGACAAAGTTTGGTGTGTATAGTGTTACTCTCCTCTAAACAGTATGCATTAATTCACAGCTAAATGTAAAAAAAAATCCACATTCAAATCAAAATAGCTGACTTCCTGTTGATCGTAGCTGATGACTGTGAATTAGAAAGTTGTCCGTCTTGATAAGAACAATTTATGTACCAAGTTTGGTGTCTGTAGCTAAAACTAACCCCCCCACTTTTGACAAAAGGTGGCGCTATAGAGTGCCTCATTCACGCCCTTTTAAAAGCTTTTGCCATTGTCTAGCTATCACTAATACTGATATGTGTTTTGAGTTTCATGTAAATCTGAGCTTGTTGTCTGCCTCAAACTCACCATAACAGAACATTCAAGTTTGACACGTTGCCATGGCAACACTATATCAGATATCAATATCCCCACAACAGATTTACATCGGCCATGTTTTGTCATTATTCTGATGAAGTTTTAAGTAAATCGAGTAAAAATAAGATGCTGAATTCAAAGCATTTGGAAAATGACACACTTCCTGCTGCCAGTTGGTGGCGCTATAACGTTGACTCTTAATAGTCACATATATACAATCGGTATCATACAACGAACAAACCCATGAAGTTTGATCAAATTCAGGAAATGTATGTGGATGTTATTAGACATTTCCTGTTTCTCATATCTCGCCATAAGTTCCACGCCTCGCCACGGGCAAACCGTTCGAGATATCAAAAATCCCCTCGCAATTTTTCATCCTCAATGTCTTGAGATCATGTTCACCGAGTTTCGTGGCGAACGGGTTGAAAATCTCAGAGGAGTATTTCAAATTCCAGAGCATGCTTTTTTAAAACAGCCCTGAATATCTGACTTCATGTTGGGCGGAGCCTATGACATAAAGCGCGAAAGTTGTTCAGCTCAATGAGATCTACAAGTGTACTGAGTTTCATATAAATATATGCAAGTGTGTGTGAGCTATGGTTCAAGATTTCTGACTGTGTTCCAGGGGGCGCTGTAGAGCCCCTGTGCCACGCCCGGGTCCCAGCCTCTGCGGCGTCCTGATGGCCGCAGATTCCAATGTGTGTGCCAATTTTCAAGAGTTTTTGAGCATGTTAAGGCCCCCAAAAACCCCCGGAAGGTTTAATAAAAAATAAAAAAAATAATAATAAGAATAATCCTTAGAAGAACAATAGGGCTCTTCGCCCCTTCGGGCTTGAGCCCTAATAATAATAATAACAAGAATAATCCTTAGAAGAACAATAGGGCTCTTCGCCCCTTCGGGCTTGAGCCCTAATAATAAAAAATAATCCTAAGGAAAACAATAGGGCTCTCGCCCTCCAGGCTTGAGCCCTAATAAAAAATAATCCTAAGGAAAACAATAGGCCTCTCGCCCTTTGGGCTTGAGCCCTAATTATGTAACAAAAGTTACAAAACTGTACTGTACTTTAACTCTAACATACTTAGATGTGCAAAAAAAATAAACTTACTCAAAGATTAAGTTAAAATGTATTAACATTGATTAGTTTAATTTAGTGATTCACCTGCATAACAACTAGAGGGGGCCTGACACTTTGAGAACCATGGCTTTAAACAATCCTTTTTTTTATTTATTCATTTTCATTAATTCATTTCAGACAGGAACCACTTTGGCAAGTTTGCTTGAGTTTATTGAACATAATTTATCTTTGGCGGTATGGTTCCTTATGGGGGTTCTTGCTCCCAGAATAATTGAACATACAAGAGCTTTAACATTAACCCCCCGGAACCATGAATTTAGAAATACATAATAATTAAGACTTTTAATAAAGTCTTTAAAGTAAACGGTGATAATCAAATAGATGTGTCAGTGGTACGTCTATCCTGTAGCCTGGTTATGAAGATGGGTGTCTCTCCAGTCAGCCAAAGAGGTCCATGCCAGCTAAGATTTTTGGAAGCCTTAGGTGATCTGAAACAAACAAGACAACAGCCAGAAGGTGCGCAGCAGGCCCGTCGTCAAGGGGGGGCATTGGGGGCAGTGCCCCTCCAAATGACTTTTAGTGCCCCCCTAAACGTAACGCACAGAACAATTAACCAAAATTGCATTACTGTGCATTCACACCGCCGGCGTCGAGAGCGTCAAAGTGGCCGGAAGTCATTCATTTTCAATGTAAACCAGCGGCGAGGAGCGGCGAGGCTCGACTTGGCCTTTGAAAGCGTCGAGCAGAGTCTAAATCAAGGCAACTTTATGGTAATGAGCTATGACGCGGTTGGGCAGCAATCAATCGGAACGTAAAAGTCATCCGCTTGAGAGGATTCCAGAGGACGCAGCTCCGATCACATTAGTTCCCAAGCAAAATAGAGGACAGGTTGATTATTGCTGTTTCGTGTTTGCAGTAATCTATGATGTGTCCCTGTTTGCGTACAATCCCTTGTCAAAAAATCCTATTGGAATTTCACTTTGTCCTATTGGATCCTACTGGATTCTTAGAATCCTATTGGACATTCTGATTAATTTTAATGGAATTTCACTTTGTCCTGTAAGATTTTACTGGATTCTTAGAATCCTATTGGACATTCTGATTGATTTTAATGGAATTTCACTTTGTCCTATTGGATCCTACTGGATTCTTAGAATCCTATTGGACATTCTGATTGATTTTAATGGAATTTCACTTTGTCCTGTAAGATTTTACTGGATTCTTAGAATCCTATTGGACATTCTGGTTGATTTTAATGGAATTTCACTTTGTCCTATTGGATCTTACTGGACTCTTGGAATCCTATTTTACATTCTGATTGATTTTAATGGAATTTCACTTTGTCCTGTAGGATTTTATTTGATGTTTAGAATCTTATTGGACATTGTGTTTAATTGAATGGGATTTAATTTTTTCATGTAATCTTTTAATGATTTGTATTGGACATTGTGATTTTTTTTATGGAAATTCACTTTGTCCTGTAGGATCTTATTTGATTCTGTTAATTACTTTTTTAAGAGTAACTTTACTTGTTTAGATTAGCACTGTGTGTGTGTGTGTGTGTGTGTGTACTTGTAACCCATAAAAATGCAGCCTACATATACACAAATATATATTTTTTTAATTCATAATACAGTAAGGCAAATATTTTAAATGATATAATATCCGAATAAGTTAAAATGTATTACATTTGACTAAGAATTCATAGAAACAGAAACATCTACAATGGTTGTGTCGTGACGCTTCCCCTTTAAGAAATCCGAATGTAGTGCGCGTGACACTCCAGCGTGCATAATTTGAACGGTAACGGTCAGGCGAGGAAGCTGAGAAATCGAGTGATTAACGTTGTTTAACTTGTTAAAAGTTTATTGAAAGACGCGTAAAAGGAAGAAATAATGATACTTATATGAGCTGCATCCCAAACGAACCATTTTGGGTGAAGTAATTATATCTGTTGGTGAGTTGTTGATCTAACGTTAGTTACTGTATCTGCTGATTAGTACAGGAGTCTGCCATTAACGTTACATAGCAAAAGCTAATTTAACAACTGATATTAATGAAATATTAATGTATGCCATTTATAATAAAATGTAATTGTATAAAACACTGAAGTAGCGAGTACAGAATGCCTGTTCTGCCACCATTTTGAGCGTTTTGAATTGTGCTTTACAGTTTTGTGTAGCGCTTTATTTGTATTAATGGATTAATATGTTCTGTTGTGCAGGTCAGGTTTTATGTTCCAGTTAAAAAGTTTGACATGAGACCGTTCTCCCGTGATATGAGTGTGAACATGAAGACACGCATGACAATAGATGGCGAGCCTTTGTCAGCTGAAGGACCTGTTACATTGCCTAGTAACCAGTTGACTATATGCATGGTAATTCCGCATAAAGATAAGCCAATACTCGTAAACTTCTGGTAAAACTGATTTAATGTTGTGGTTTATAAAGGTACAGAAACATCTCCTGCCTAATTCTTGTCAGAAAAAAAACTTCCATCTTCATAATTAATGATAGCATAACAATAATGATAGATGATTGCATTCACATACAGTTTTATGGTATTTAACAACACATAATTATATATGCCAAGCCTAGTATTCCCAGGCGATTACCTAGACACGTAACTACATTGAAATGCTGAAAACTAAACACTATAGTAACTGTTTATAGGCCAGTGGTTCTCAAAATTTTAAACCAATTATATGCATTAAAATTCAGTAGCGTAGTAGGCCTAACTATTATTATATTTACTGTTGTCAGCCACTTTAACATTGTTAATATACATTTTGAACATTAACATTAACACTACACTGTGCTTACAAACAGGTAAAAAAAAAAAAAAAAAAAACTGAAATAATGAATAAATAAAAATGTGTTGTACCTAAAAGTTAAATAAAAACTGTGTTGGACTTAATCTTCATTTGAGTTTAGTTATTTTTGCATTTAAGTTCAAAAGTATTGTGCTTTAACATTAATTTATAATTAAATTAGTGATTCAGCTAGAGGGTCTTGTAGCACACTTTGAGAACCACTGGTTTAGGTGTAGGCTAACATTAGTGATGCTATCTCCCAAATTACATCACAATGCTCTGATTACCTTCTTACTTAGTCATGAACATTTTTTAAACCCTTATAATATTTACCCGCTCAACTCTGTAGCTGTGCAGTAGAATTCACTTTAAAGATTTTGACTCCAAATTTGTGTATTTTTTTTCGTACTGAAGTATAAATTATAGCAAGTGCAGGAATCAAAAAGTCTCATATCATTTAATAAAAATAAAAGAAATGTCCCAACGCTAACAGTGTATAAGGGAGAATTATTTAAATAATTAACTAGTTAACTACAAATTAAATAAGTTAAATATTAATGGTATAACAATTAAATAATGCATTAAATATTTTTTTATATTTTCAGATTTAATTTAGTAAATCAATTTTTTTTATTTTATCTTAACTGTAAAAGTTGCTAAATATATTCAGTTAACAAAGACTTGTTACTGTTGTAGTTTTGTTAATCTGAATTTAGTTCAAATCACATAATGAATTTGAATTTGGCTTGTCTTCCGTTATTACTGTCAATCGAAGCAATGAGTCCAGAACAATTTAGCAGAATTACCTGCGTAATATTTAACACTAAAAACATTTAATGGTAAATGTGGACGTTTCATCCTCTTAGATAAATAAAGATTTTCTTCAAATTGTGAATAGAAGCTGAGAAAAGGCCTCTCCCCTTAAAGCACAGTACAACTGACTGTAAATGACTGAGCTGGCTTATCTAAAACCAGGAAGTAATCGTGCATATGTTCAATTGACAGAGCATTAGTGATTGCTTGGGAATATATTTGATACAATATTTTTATTTTCGTTTTTTTTTTTTCTCTGTTTTTACATTACACACTAATAGTACTTTATTACATTAAATGAACAGTTTAAATTCCCTTTGAGGTGTATTATAATGATTTACAATATCAAATTCTACATATTTTTTAATGTTTTATTGTTCTGTGTTGTGATGTGATTGTATTTGCTATTATTATTATTGTTACAGTAAAGTGTTATTTTCATATTCAACTTCTGGTCTCTTGTATACACTTTATATGTTCCTCCTCACTCTAGATATGTTCCTCCCTTTGGGTCTAGAACTGGTTTAGTGTATATTTACATTGGAAGCACAAGTGCTACATATTGTGTGTGTGTGTGATCAATCCATTATCAGGGCCTTAGAAATTTTTCGTACTAATGCTGTATGCTGCACAAATCACCGCTCATGTTTTTTACAATGTTACTTAAGGTCATGCAACATACAATAAACAATGTCTACATCAGGGTGAGTTTAGGCAAACTGCAAGTACTATTTGTCCATAAAACAAATACAATGGAAAAGTGTACCTTTTTAGAATAAAAAAAAAAAATCCCATATAAACAGTCACCCAACTGGATCCCATTAAAATCCTATAGGACTGATCCTACAGGATATTTATGTCTTGTCCTACAAGACTATTCCTATCAGAATCCTATAGGAACGGTTCCAAAATATGATAGAAAATCCAATTAGAATCCTGTACAGTTTTCTTATTGGAATCCTTTAGGATTTTTTGACAAGGGATATATAAATAATTCAAAGTGATACGTGGACCAAGGTGTCTGAGATGGTTCATTTTAAGTAAAGGATCTTAATATTTCGTCACAACAACATTTAATGAGATCAACTTTTAACGTTAACCTCCTTGTGGTTAGTCTGCATAAGATCTACAAGTGTGTTTGCTTTGCGGCAGCTTTTAATACAAAATAAGAATTCGGTCTACGTGACTACGTCAGAGCATCTGAGCGCTCACAAATCTTTCTGCAGCGTCGTGAACAGAACAGCAAGGGCGATTTATCACGCTCCCGACGCCACCGGTGTGAACGCGCAATTAAACGTGAATGTTATTGACTTAGATCATTGCTCTAAAAACGTTGTTTCAGCAGAACTTGGCTCACATGAACAGTAATCACTACAACGGTAACACTAGAAATGCATAACACATTACCTTCAGAAATGATTCAGAAGATTCATTATTCAACGCATTATTACACAGAACATAATTTTAAATATAATTATATTCATAAATGACTGTTAAAACATCCCAAAACAGCACCCAAACCTTGCAAAGACCTACCTCATTAATTATTCAAATACAACAGCCAATGGCAAGTCTCCAGCAGCAGACCTTTCAATATGTTATTTTTGTGTTAGAAGTTTTATTAATTCAAATTACAATATGCAGTTTGTGTGTAAGTATATGTATATGTATATGTATATATAAATCATGCAATTCATTTAGTTAAGCATACAGTATTGTATTGTTTATACGCAATTCCCTTGCGCAGCTGAGCTGCGCGTTGCATGCGATCTCAGAATAAATTTTTGGCGGTTTTGGAAATGTTAAAAAACAAAAAACAGAGACGTTGAGATCAAACGGTGAAGTATTTTATTTGAATAATTGAACAAAACAAGATTATTGTGGTCTATTTTAGTTATAGCCTAATATGGGTTTATGTTATGATCTGTCTCAGATCATTAAAAAAAGTGTGCCCCCCTATGAAAATTAAATGCCCCCCCATTTGGTTTGTTCTGGCGACGGCCCTGGTGCGCAGTAATGTGCTCATGCATATAATGGGGAGGGAGGGAGGGAGGGAGGGTTGTGAGTCGTTGAGCATACTTGCCGAGCAGTAGTGGCACGTATATATATATGTCCCGTGTCTAATAGGAGAGATGTGGTGATTGGAGCGATTATACAGCTGACCGCATCAGCTGTTCACAGCCTTGCCTCCGTGGCCTGACTGAACTGACGCTGCGCTCGATTAAAATTATATTATTTAAATACCGACATTTGCACTTATATGTTTCAGAAAACACGTTGAAACTATTATAAGAATACAAACATTTATAACACACCTTATGCATGGGATTCATATCAGGAAAATATGGGAAAATCTCTAAACCATCTCTAAATCTCTCTTACCAGCAACACATTAGGTGAGCATCTAACTTGATCAGCTGTGATAAAGCAATGCAAAAATAGACACACGGGTATTTATTTATCTGCAGGTTACATGTCCTTTAAAATACCCATTTGTAAACTCTGGTAATACTTTACTATTTTCAAAAGATAATAAAGATAACGTTAGCGATTTTCTTACCTCATTTTGCCAAGATGTTTTCAGGACCTCGCAGAACACCTGACCCTTCTTGTGTTCAGTTTTTGTTCTCCGTTGACATGTCACGACTCAAATTCGCTCAAAATAAATAAAAAATGTACAGGCAAATATGAAATAATTCGGGACCGACCGAGCAGTCAGTTATAACGAGCAGCAGCTCACAGTTAGCCGCCTCACTCTCACAGAAAGACGACAATAACGGTCATATTTTTAAATGTAGAAAGGCGCGAACCGATTCATTGTCCAGTTTCCTGAATGACAGCCAGATTAACCAATCATGATAGAAGTAATAAAATAAAACTACCAATGGGAGTTGTTTCAGTGTGATAAAGCAGCGAAATGTATATAGTTTTATCGTTGTTAATGATGATAATATTTAACATATACCTTTAGATTTTAGAATAGGTATCATGACTAAAATATTTTAAAATGCTATTAAAATAACAAATTAAATAATTTAATATAAATAATTTAAAAGCTTGTTAACCTTTTTCTACCATTTAGCATTAAACATTTTAAACGTTGTTTCATTAAAACAACTGACCTTATTTCAACCATATTTCAACATTGAAAGTTGGTCATGTGCTGGATGTTTTTCAACCATTCAGCTTTAAACGTTGAATCGACGTTGTTTCAACGTTGAAACCACAACTGACCTTATTTCAACCATATTTCAACATTGAAAGTTGGTCATATGCTGGATGTTTTTTAACCGTTCAGCTTTAAACGTTGAATCAACGTTGTTTCAACGTTGAAACCACAACTGACCTTATTTCAACCATATTTCAACGTTGAAGGTCGGTCATGTGCCGGCTGGGGATCCACAAATATATGTTAGGAGTTTAACAAAAAATAATAAAATGTACAAATATATTAAAAAAATATTTTCTAGTAAAAACATATTCACAAATATGTTTTTATGTCACAAGCACAATTCTGCCTGCATTCATTTGTTATTCGATTTCTGTACATTTGTGAATTGCTTTCTGCACATTTGTCGATCATCTCACGCACTTGTGGATTTTGACACCATTCTAGCATCACCACTGCAGAAAAATACACAAATAGGTCGACTGCACCCACTGTCTACTTAACTCAATCAGATAACGCCCGTGTTGCGCTGACCAATCGCAGCACGCTCTCTCTCCAACCAATCACGTTTTGTCTAACAACCAGGGCGGGTACAGACACATGAAGGTGAGTCACTCGCTAGCTACAGTAACTTCAACATGGCCGATCAGGAGGATTAAAGACAGGTGAGTGATGCTAATTGAACACAGTAATTAACTGAAGTTTTACCAGGTTCTTGATATGTAATTATTTGTCATAACTAGTGAGGCAGTTTGACAATTTATACCATGATTGAATCAGTTATTATTTGCTACCAAGCACCATTTCGAAGACTGTCGCATTTGTCGGCTACATACATGAAGGGTGTCTTAATTCTAAAATGGACCATTATTCATTGTGAGGTGTAAATTGTTGTAATTTCTTTACTATTGAATCTTAACGTTAATGATTAGAGCCCGACCCATATATTGGCTGGCCGATATTATCGGCCGATATGAGCTTATTGCATTTAAATCGGCATCAGCGTTTATAACGGCCGATGAAACATGAGAAAAAGAGTCTCATGCTTCACTCATGTTATGAGTGTTGCATAGTTTGCCCACATGAGGGAGCTCCGCAGTTGCAGAGAGTCTGCAACTCCACTATAGAAGAAAGCGATCAGCCAAGCCACAAGAGATGTACTGTTTTGACGGTGAGTCTGTCGTTAGTCATGTGAGATGATTTAGTTTATCTTATTAGGGCCCGAGCACCGATGGTGTGAGGACCCTCTTGTATCTGCTTTGTTTTTTATTATTATTAGGGCTCAAGCCCAAAGGGCGAGAGGCCTATTGTTTTCCTTAGGATTATTTTTTATTATTATTATTATTATTATTATTATTAGGGCTCAAGCCCGAAGGGGCGAAGAGCCCTATTGTTCTTCTAAGGATTATTCTTGTTATTTAGGGCTCAAGCCCAAAGGGCGAGAGGCCTATTGTTTTCCTTAGGATTATTTTTTATTATTATTATTATTATTATTATTATTATTATTATTATTATTTTTTTCCAACGTCTCGGGGGCTTTTGGGGCCCTTAACGTGCTTAAAAAGTCTTGAAAATTGGCACACAGATTGGAACCTGCGGCCATTAGGGCCGGGCAGAGACTGATACACGGGCGTGGCACAGGGGCTCTACAGCGCCCCCTGGAATATGGAGGGCCATATATCATACATTCTTGCTCGTAGACGTATGAAACTCGGTACACATATAAATCTCATCAATCCAAACAACTTTTGTATTGCATATCATAGGCTCCGCCCAACAGGAAGTTGGCTATTTAGGGTTTAGTATTCAAATTTTTCGTCAAAGTTGTGGGGGCTTTTGGGGTCCTTAACATACTCAAAAACTCTTGAAAATTTGCGCACACTTTGGAATCTGTGGCCTTTAGGAGCCTGCAGAGGCTGGGACCCGGGCGTGGCACAGGGGCTCTACGGCGCCCCCTGGAACACAGTCAAAAATTTTGATGTATAGCTCACACATATTTGCACATATTCATATGAAACTCAGTACACATATAGATCTCATCGTGCCGAACAACTTTCGTATTGCATGTCATAGGCTCCACCCAACAGGAAGTCAGCTATTTAGAGTTATGTAAAAAGCGCATGCTCTGGAATTTGAAATACTTGTCATAGGTTTTTTTCTCGATTGCCGCCAAACTCGGTCAACATGATCTCAAGACACTGGGGATGAAAAATTGCCAGGGGATTTTTGATATCTCGAACGGTTTGCTCGTGGCGAGGCGTTGAAATTATGGCGAGAAATTAGAAACAGGAAGTGTCTAATACCATCCACATACATTTCCTGATTTTAATCAAACTTCATCAGATTATTCGTTGTATGATGTCGATCGCATATATGTGACTATTAGGAGTCAAAGTTATAGCGCCACCAACTGGCAGAAGGAAGTGTGTCATTTTCAAAATGATTTGAATTCAGCATCTTATTATTACTCGATTTGCTTCAAACTTCATCAGAATAATGTTAAAACACAGCTGATATAAATCTGCAAGGGGGATATTGATATCTAAAAAATTGTTGCCGTGGCAACATGTCAAACTGGAATACTTCTCAGGTGATTTTGAGGCAAATAACATGCTTAGAATTTCACAAAACTCTGAACACACATCAGTATTTCTGATAGGAACTTAAATTGTGAATGGATTTTGGATAGCTTGAATGGTTTTGCCGTGGTGATTTTTTTAAATGACCTTACAAAGGGAATCATTATTGTATTTTTAAATTGCAGCTTCCAAACACGTCAAAGAATTTTTTCATACAGATGAAAAAGTCATTCTGAGGAAATATGCATAGTTTAACGACTTTACAACACTGTATGGATAACAGAAAATTAAAAAACTGTCAGACATCTCATCTCACTCTGTCCCTCAGTTTGAGTATATGTGCTTCAGACTTCCATTGTCTGAGAGATATAGCGCCCCTACAGGTTCAATTCCCGGACTTTTACTTTCACTTTTAAATCGGTTAAAAATACAAACAAATACTTAGATTTAATTCACACTGACAAGCTAAACCAACATATCTGATTATTACCGGTTCAGGGCTCATGGATAAATTATTTCTGGCCAGAGATACGTGAGAAATAGGAGAGATGAATCACCGCTGTGATCACGAGAGTCTGGAGTAAAGAGCTCAGAATAACGAATTTATTCCTGTTTTAAAGCTTTTAAAAATAAATTATTACAGCGATATCACACAATCAACCAATTAGAACACACCAAGAGCTAAATTAAGATGTTTTTGAACTGTTTGTGTGAAAATGAAATATTTGCAGCTGCCTATCTGAAATCACGCCTCCGATCAGCGCGTACAGTGTCGAGCTCAAAACAAACGAATTTATTCTTGTTTAAGAGCTTTTTTAAATAAAATATTACCACAAATGCACACAATAAACCCATTGTGACACAACAAGAGCTAAATGCAGGTGTTTGTGACCTGTTTAAGTGTGCAAGACTATTTGAAAGCGCGACTGGCAGAATAACATTTCTCTTGAGCTGCAGGTTTCTGTCTTTCGTCGTACGAACGAACACATAACGGACAAGATTATTTCAAAACACATAATAGCTTGGCGACTATAAACGAAAACAGCCACGTGAACATAAACTGGATCTACTGGATTTGAATATTAAAGTGACCACATTTACCACTTGCTTCTGTCTTCAATTTTAATCTATATAAAAAAGGAAACTCATTCGACTTGGCTGCTTTTTTAATGTGTGCGTATTTATTTATTTATCTTTTTATACATTTTGTATAATTTCATAGTTTGTGTATTACAATTATAAAAACAAAAATAAAATTAGCCACTCACATAGAAATAGCTTAGGCCTTAACCTTTTTCTGACAGTTTTAGGGATTTTTAAAAATCCTAAAAAAACCTTATTTGTGCTGCAAATAATAATTTCAAACTCATTTGATACTGACCTATGACATCCTGTGACATTATATTTATTTGAATTTACATAATCTCATGGATGTAACAGTAAATCTGTTCAGCTCACAGATCAATACTAAGCTGTAATACAAGCAGAACTTTCACAAATGCTTATGAGTCATTTAAGGATTTGATAACACTGTAAAATAATGTCTAATTTGTTAACATTAGCAAATTCATTGATAACACTTTATAATAACTGCACTCATTATTAAATAGTCAGTTCATGCTTTATAAAGCCTTGTCCCAATATTAATAGTCAGTAGTAAGCAGTTTATAAATACAGCTATAAATAGCTTGTCCTTGGTTTATAAGCACATTTATTAAAAATGAGAGTAAGTTATCTTCCTATGAAAAATAAAAGATAAAAATAAACAAACAACAACACAGATTGATACAGAACTCAGAAATTTTATTGTGGATTTATGATAAAATCAGCCTGTAAATGAATTCATACTCCTCCTCATACTACTCCATACTCCTTTTTCAACATGATGCCAATATACTGAGATGTTAAATTGTGAATGGGTTTAGGATAGCTTAAATGGTGTTGCCATAGAGATTTATTAAAGTAACATAAAAAAATACAATAGTTATTTTACTATATCTTTACAATTTTTCATTCTAAATCTTCATAATTTTTTATATAAGTAGAAGTCCTCATTTGAAGGAAGCACAGTAAGTTTCATAGCTTTATCATTTTCAAGAGCCAGCATAAAATTTAAACTATCATAACTTATAAATCAAGCTTGCAATTCTTAGTACCTATAATGGCCACCAGAGGGAGCTATAGGATCACTTTTAAATAATTATTGTAGAAACGAGTATGATTTAAATCATTTATAGAAATCTTTCAAATAAAATAATATGTATTTTAGGAATTTTACTGATAAAATGACCCTCACTTAATTAGAATAACAAGCTGAAGTATTGTGAACTGTATATTAAGAATAATTCTTTATAGGCTTTATGGACAGATACGTTTTGAGTGACTCTTGAAGGATCAGCACCACATCCTCTTTTACCACTGTTTAAAGAATTAATCTTACAGAACAGGTGTGAATGAATTTTGGATAGCTTGAATGGTTTTGTCGTGGTGATTTTTTGAAATAATAGTAAAAAAGGAACCAGTAAATGTCTTTTTATTTTTTTAAAGTGCAGCTTCTAAACACTTCAAAAAAAAATTTTCACATAAAAGACAAGTCATTCTGAGGCATATTTCCTCAGAATGACTGGTCTCATGACAATAGTTTCATGACTACACAACACTATATGGATGATAGAAAATTAAAAAACTATCATACATCTGATGTCACTCAGTCCCACTGTCACTGTGGGTAGTGTGTGTGTGTGTGTGTGTGTGTGTTAAGTGAATTAGGTGTGAAACTATCAGGGAGCATTTAGTCTCCAGCGCCAACATTTTACAGAACTGCCACTTTCCTGGAGTCTCCAGAATTACTCGGTGTCAGGCTCTGAGAGACTTAAGATTCCAAAAAATGATTTAATTAGAATACCATGAAGTATTGTGAAATACTATATATTAAGGCTTTATATATAGGCTTTATGAACTGATTAGAGTGACTCGTGAAGGACCAGCACCACCTCCTCTTGTTCGATGGTTTGAGGAATATATCTTCCAGAATCCGGGATTAAGATTTAGGAGCTCATTTTTATTCCACCTCCTTTCCTGAAAGTCTGTCTTGCAGAATTGACTAAAAATTAATCTTCACATTATTTCCTAATTATTTTGCAATTCTTTTTGTCAGTTCTTCTTGACCTGTTTTTCTCTTCCAGCTTTCCTGGACTATTGTATAGCACTCATAAATGATTAAATAAAAAATAATGGTAGTTATTAAGATTGATATGGTTTGGAATTGGTAAAATGTGCTTGGAAAAAAATCACAATAAAACAATGTTTTCATTTTTAAGTTTGGAATATTAACTGACATGAATGAATGCTATATAAATATTGTTCATGTTAACATAATGTTTATGAATGGAATCTTATTGTAAAGTGTTACTAAAGTTATATATATATTGTTCTGTGAATGTGATTTTAAAGTCTAGATGATTCGGATTAACCCTTTAACTGCCATATCCTTTAAAACCTCACTGCCAGAGGGATATTGTGAATGCACGTGCCCGCTGGCCACAGTTTACCTGATGCCACCGGGGTGGCGATGGCACTGGTGGCTTGAGCCCGCCATCGCTGCTTGCAGCTATATTATTATTTTTATTTTTTATTAAACCTTCCGGGGTGTTTTGGGGGCCTTAACATGCTCAAAAACTCTTGAAAATTGGCACACACATTGGAATCTGCGGCCATCAGGACGCCGCAGAGGCTGGGACCCGGGCGTGGCACAGGGGCTCTACAGCGCCCCCTGGAAGACAGTCAGAATTCTTGAACCATAGCTCACACACACTTGCATGTATTTATATCAAACTCGGTACACTTATAGATCTCATTGAGCCG
Organism: Carassius auratus; assembly: GCF_003368295.1. Taxonomy (NCBI): domain Eukaryota; kingdom Metazoa; phylum Chordata; class Actinopteri; order Cypriniformes; family Cyprinidae; genus Carassius; species Carassius auratus. Next base: position 7,735 of record NW_020527169.1, on the reverse strand, counting down.
AACAACTTTCACACTTTATGTCATAGGCTCCGCCCAACAGGAAGTCAGCTATTCAGGGCTGTTTAAAAAAAGCATGCTCTGGAATTTGAAATACTCCTCTGAGGTTTTCAACCCGTTCGCCACGAAACTCGGTGAACATGATCTCAAGACATTGAGGATGAAAAATTGCGAGGGATTTTTGATATCTCGAACGGTTTGCCCGTGGCGAGGCATGGAACTTATGGCGAGAAATGAGAAACAGGAAATGTCTAATAACATCCACATACATTTCCTGAATTTGATCAAACTTCATGGGTTTGTTCGTTGTATGATACCGATTGTATATATGTGGCTATTAAGAGTCAACGTTATAGCGCCACCAACTGGCAGCAGGAAGTGTGTCATTTTCCAAATGCTTTGAATTCAGCATCTTATTTTTACTCGATTTACTTAAAACTTCATCAGAATAATGACAAAACACGGCCGATGTAAATCTGTTGTGGGAATATTGATATCTGATATAGTGTTGCCATGGCAACGTGTCAAACTTGAATGTTCTGTTATGGTGAGTTTGAGGCAGACAACAAGCTCAGATTTACATGAATCTCAAAACACATATCAGTATTAGTGATAGCTAGACAATGGCAAAAGCTTTTAAAAGGGCGTGAAGGAGGCACTCTATAGCGCCACCTTTTGTCAAAAGTGGGGGGGTTAGTTTTAGCTACAGACACCAAACTTGGTACATAAATTGTTCTTTTCAAGACGGACAACTTTCTAATTCACAGTCATCAGCTACGATCAACAGGAAGTCGGCTATTTTGATTTGAATGTGTATTTTTGAGATTTTACAGTTGTGAATTAATGAATACTCCTCACAGGGGAAGTACACTATACACACCAAACGTTGTCTACATGAAGAAAAAACATCGAGGAACTTAAATTGCGAACAGATTTTGGTTAGCTTGAACGGTTTTGTCGTGGTGATTTTTTGAAATGACAGTAAAAAGTGAAACATTAATCGTCTTGTATTTTTAAATTGCAGCTTCCAAACCTTTAAAAAACATTTTTAATTTAGAAAACCAGTGATTCTGAGGAAATATGCATAGTTTCATGACTTTACAGCACTGTATGATTAAAAGAAAATTAAAAAACTGTCAGACATCTGATCTCACTCTGTCACTCTGTGTGCTGACTCTGTGTGTGTGTGTGAGTGTGAGTGGGGGAGGGGTGTGAGCTTAGTGGCAGACAGACAGAGAGAGAGAGAGAGAGAGAGAGAGAGAGAGAGAGACTTAAACATCTCTTTAATCACCAGAAAAAAAACTGTATTTTAAATAGTTATTTTTTTTGTTGTTGTTGCTAATTGTGCTGTTATCATTACATCTTAAGAAATATCTTAGGCCTTATCCTTTTCTGACAGTTTCAGGGATTAAAAAAAATCCTAAAAAACCTTATTTGTGCTGCAAATAATAATTTCAAACTCATTTGATACTGACCTCTGTCACCCTGTGACATGACATTTATTTGAATTTACATAATCTCAAGGATGTAACAGTAAAACTGTTCAGCTCACAGATGAAGACTAAGCTTTAATGCAAGCAGAACTATTTCACAAATGCTTATAGGTTAATGAAATCATAACAAAACACTTTTAAATTATTTAAGGATTTGGTAACACTTTAAAATAATGTCTCAATTGTTAACATTAGTAAATGCATTGGTAACACTTCATAATAGCTGCAATTCTTAGCTAAGCATTTGTAAATAGTCAGTTCATGCTTTATATAGCCTTCTCCCAAAATTAATATTTTAGTAAGCATTTTATAAATACAGCTATAATTAAATTGTTCATGGTTTATATGCACATTTATTTTGAGGATATTAAAGGCTGTAATCTCCCTAAAAAAAAATGTAAAATAAAAAATAAAATAAATAAAATAAACAAACACAGAACTCATAAATATTTATTTCAAGATGCAATAAAAGAAAACTGTACACTTGAATTTATATATATATATATATACATATATATATATATATATATATATATATATATATATATATATATATACACACACACAATTGCATAAGTTTATATTTAAAAATGTTTAGCAAGTGTACAGCTAATAATAATAATAATGCATTTTATTTAGTTTTAGCTACAGACACCAAACTCGGTACTTAAATTGTTCTTATCAAGACGGACAACTTTCTAATTCACAGTCATAAGCTACGATCAACAGGAAGTCAGCTATTTTGATTTGAATGTGTATTTTTGAGATTTTACAGTTGTGAATTAATGCATACTCCTCACATGGGAAGTACACTATACACACCAAACTTTGACTACATGAAGAAACAACATCGAGGAACTTAAATTGCGAACGGATTTTGGTTAGCTTGAACGGTTTTGACGTGGTGATTTTTTGAAATGACAGTAAGAAGGGAAACATTAATTGTATTGTATGTCTAAATTGCAGCTTCCAAACACTTCAAGGCATGTTTTCATACAGAGATCAAATCATTATGAGGAAATATGCATAGTTTCATGACTTTACAACACTGTATGGATAAAAGAAAAGAAAAAACTGTCAGACTTCTCAACTGACATGATCTCACTCTGGCCACTCCGTCTGTGTGAGGAAAGGGAGGGGGAGAGGGAGGGGGAGTGTGAGTGTGAGGGGGTTGGTGACTGTGAATCTTTGGTGACTGACAGTGTGTGTGGATTGTAGGGAGGGGCTGTCTGGCAGAGAGAGAGAGAGAGACCTAATCATTCCTTTAATAATCAGGAAAAAAAATCTATATTTAGGGCCCGAGCACCGAGGTGCGAGGACCCTCTTGTATCTGCTTTGTTTTTAGGGCCCGAGCACCGAGGTGCGAGGACCCTCTTGTATCTGCTTTGTTTTTTATTATTATTAGGGCCCGAGCACCGATGGTGTGAGGACCCTCTTGGAATTGCTCCGTTTATTAGGGCCCGAGCACCGATGGTGTGAGGACCCTCTTGGAATTGCTCCGTTTATTATTATTATTATTATTATTATACTTCTCCAAAATGAATCGCATTTTTGAGGGCCTAAACATACTCAAAAAGTCATGAAACTTTGCACACACCTCAGAACTGGCGAAAATTTACATCTGATATGGGTTTCAGAAGTGGGTGTGGCAAAATGGCTCGACAGCGCCACCTATACATGTTCAACGGTGTGCGCCTCGAGCTATGTTTCACGTACATGTATGAAAATCGGTACACATGTGTAACTCTCCAGTACCTACAAAAAAGTCTCTTAGAGCAAAATTCTAAACCCAACAGGAAGTCGGTTATTTTTAATATTATGAGCAAATTTTGTGTCATTTTTGCCATTTCCATGCGTTGTATTTTAACAAACTCCTCCTAGAGACTTATTCAGATCAACACCAAGTTTGGTATGCCTAATCTAAAGGCCTTTGCGATGTTAAATTGCGAAGCTTTTGAGTTTTCGTTAATGGTCGTGTCCGTGGCGGCCTGGCGAATGTCGATGATTCGCCATGAAACAGGAAGTTGCTATAACTCAGACATACAATGACCAATCTGCCCCAAACTTCACATGTTTGATGAGTCTCCTGACCTGAACAGATTGACATGCCCATATTCAGTTATAGTCATAGCGCCACCTACTGGCAACAGGAAGTGACATATTTTACACTGCGATGAACTACTCCTAGAAATTTTATGACATCAATGTATTTTTTGTGGTCAGTCTAATCTAAAGGCCTGTGCGATGTTAAGTTTTGAAGATCTTGAGTTTTCGTTAAAAGGCGTGTCCATGGCGCCGTCACGAAGTTCGATGTCTCGCCATGGGAATAAAAGATGTTATAACTCAGGCATAAAATGTCCGATCTTCCCCAAACTTCACATGTGTGATAAGAGTCCTGGCCTGAACACATCTGAAGGCCAAAATTCCATCAGGTGTGGCAAAATGGCTCGATAGCGCCACCTATACATTTTCAACAGAGTGCGCCTCGAGCTATGTTTCACGTACATGTACAAACATCGGTATACACATGTAACACACCAATACCTACAAAAAAGTCTCTTGGTACGAAATCCGAATCCCAACAGGAAGTCGGTTTTTTAGAATTTTCTCTGCAAAATTGGCGTTGTTTTTTGACATTTTCAGGGGTTGTACTTTAACGAACTCCTCCTAGAGATTTATTCAGATCAACACCAAACCTGGTCAGTGTAATCTTAAGCCCTTTGCAATGTTAAATTGCGAAGATCTTTAGATTTCGTTAAAGGGCGTGTCCATGGTGGCCTGACAAATTTCAATGTTTCGCCATGAAAAAGGAAGTTGCTGTAACTCAGACATACAATGTCCAGTCTGCCCCAAACTTCACATGTTAGATAAGACTTCTGCCCTTAACAGATCTACATGCCCACTTTCAGTTATAATCATAGCGCCACCTATTGGCAACAGGAAGTGACATGTTTTACGCTGCGACAAACTACTCCTATAATTTTTTTAAGATTAACATATATTTTGTGGTCAGTCTAATCTAAAGGCCTGTGCAATGTTAACTTTTGGAGATCTTGAGTTTTTTGTTAAAGGGCGTTTCCATGGCGCCATGACAAAATTTGATGTCTTGCCACAGCAAGAGAAGTTGTTGTAACTCAAGCATAAAATGTTCAATCTTCCCCAAACTTCTAATGTTTGATAAGAGTCCTGGCCTGAACACATCTGTAGGCCAATATTCCATTATAATGATAGCGCCACCTGCTGGCAACGGTAAGATTGGCACATATATGGGATATACTTTGATATATTCCACTTATATTTAGGACATTAAATGCATATTTCTCAACGTTCACCTTTTTACTAGAGCAACACGATGGCGGTGAGCCCGGGTGCGAGGGCCCCGTTCATCGCTGCTTGCAGCTTTAATTATTATTATTATTATTATTCTTCTTCTCTAAGATGAATCGCATTTTTGAGGGCCTAAACATGCTCGAAAAGTCATGAAACTTTGCACACACCTCAGAACTGGCGAAAATTTACGTCTGATATGGGTTTCAGAAGTGGGTGTGGCAAAATTGCTCAACAGCGCCACCTATACACGTTCAACGGTGTGCGCCTCGAGCTACGTTTCATGTACATGTATGAAAATCGGTATACACATGTAACTCTCCAATACCTACAAAAAAGTCTCTTGGAGCAAAATCCGAAACCCAACAGGAAGTCGGTTATTTCTAATATTATGAGCAAATTTTGTGTCATTTTTGTCATTTCCATGCGCTGTATTTTAACGAACTCCTCCTAGAGATTAATTCAGATCAACACCAAATTTGGTATGCCTAATCTAAAGGCCATTGCGATGTTAAATTGCGAAGCTTTTGAGTTTTCGTTGAAGGGCCTGTGTGTGGCGGCCTGGCGAATTTCGATGATTCGCCATGAAACAGGAAGTTGCTATAACTCAGACATACAATGACCAATCTGCCCCAAACTTCACATGTTTGCTGAGTCTCCTGTCCTGAACAGATTGACATGACCACATTCAGTTATAGTCATAGCGCCACCTATTGGCAACAGGAAGTGACATATTTTACGCTGCGACAAACTACTCCTAGAAATTTTTGACATCAATGTGTTTTTTGTCGTCAGTCTAATCTAAAGGCCTGTACGATGTTAAATTTAGAAGATCTTGAGTTTTCGTTAAAGGGCGTGTCCATGGCGCCATGTCAAAGTTCGATGTCTCGCCATGGGAGTAGTTGTTGTTGTAACTCAGTCATAAAATATCAGATCTTGCCCAAACTTCAAATGTTTGATAAGAGTACTGACCTGAACACATCTGGAGGCCAATATTCCATTGGGTGTGGCAAAATGGCTCGATAGCGCCACCTATACATTTTCAATGGAGTGCGCCTCGAGCTACATGTCATATACATGTACGAAAATCGGTAAACATATGTAACACACCAATAGCTACAAAAAAGTCTCTTGGTACGAAATCCGAATCCCAACAGGAAGTCGGTTATTTTTAATTTTCCCTGCAAAAATTGGTGTTGTTTTTGTCATTTTCAGGGGTTGTATTTTAACGAACTCCTCCTAGAGATTTATTCAGATCAACACCAAAACTTGGTCAGTGTAATCTAAAGCCCTTTGCCATGTTAAATTGCGAAGGAATTGAGGTTTCGTTAAAGGGCGTGTCCATGGCGGCCTGACAAATTTCGATGATTCGCCATGAAAAATGATGGTGCTATAACTCACACATACAATGTCCAATCCGCCTCAAACTTCACATTTTTAATAAGACTCTTCACCTGAACAGATCTACATGCCAATATTCAGTTATAGTCATAGCGCCACCTATTGGCAACAGGAAGTGACATATTTTACACTGTGACAAACTACTCCTAGAAATTTTATGACATCAATGTCTTTTTGTGGTCAGTCTAATCTAAAGACCTGTGTGATGTTTAGTTGGTGAAGATCTTGAGTTTTTGTTAAAAGGCATGTCTATGTCGCCATGACGAAGTTCGATGTCTCGCCATGGGAATAAAAGATGTTATAACTCAGGCATAAAATGTCCGATCTTGCCCACACTTCACATGTGTGATAAGGGTCCTCCTGGCTTGAACACATCTGAAGGCCAATATTCCATTATAACGATAGCGCCACCTTGCTGGCAATAGGAAGATTGGCACACATATGGAATAAACTTTGATATATTGCACTTATATTTATGAGTTTAAATGCATATTTCCCAACGTTCACCTTTTTACTAAAGCCACACGATGGCGGTGAGCCCGGGTGCGAGGGCCCGTTCATCGCTGCTTGCAGCTTTAATTATTCTTCTTCTTCTTCTTCTCCCGAATGAATCGCATTTTTGAGGGCTTTAACATGCTCAAAAAGTCATGAAACTTTGCACACGCGTCAAACCTGGTGAAAATTTTCGTCTGATATAGGATTCAGAAGAGGGTGTGGCAAAATGGCTCGACAGCGCCACCTATACCAAGAAAATCAACAGCCTTCCAGCTATGTTTCACGTACATGCACGAAAATTGGCACACATATGTAACACACCAATACCTACAAAAAAGACTCTTGGAGCGAAATTCTAAACCCAACAGGAAGTCGGTTATTTTTAATATTATGAGCATATTTTGTGTAATTTTGGTCATTTCCATGTGTTGTATTTTAACGAACTCCTCCTAGAGAGTTCTTCAAATCAACACCAAATTTGGTATGCCTAATCTAAAGGCCTTTGCGATGTTAAATTGCGAAGATCCTGACTTTTCGTTGAAGGGCGTGTCCGTGGCGGCCTGGCGAATTTCGATGATTCGCCATGAAAAATGAAGTTGCTATAACTCACACATACAATGACCAATCTGCCCCAAACTTCACATGTTTGATGAGACTCCGAACCTGAACAGATTGACATGCCCATATTCAGTTATAGTCATAGCGCCACCTATTGGCAACAGGAAGTGACATATTTTACGCTGCGACGAACTACTCCTAGAAATTTTATGACATCAATGTCTTTTTTGTGGTCAGTCTAATCTAAAGGCCTGTGCGATGTTCAGTTGTGAAGATCTTGAGTTTTCGTTAAAAGGCTTGTTCATGGCGCCGCGACGAAGTTCGATGTCTCGCCATGCGAATAAAAGATGTTATAACTCAGGCATAAGATGTCCGATCTTCCCCAAACTTCACATGTGTGATAAGAGTCCTGGCCTGAACAGATCTTCAGGCCAATATTCCACCGGGTGTGGCAGAATGGCTCT
>NW_020527168.1:25000-28220 GCF_003368295.1 Carassius auratus | reverse complement strand
TTTGAATATAGATAGATAGATAGATAGATAGATAGTATAGATAGATAGATAGATTAGTTTTAATATAGATAGATAGATGAGTTTGAATATAGATAGATAGATAGATGAGTTTGATTATAGATAGATGAGTTTGATTATAGATAGATAGATAGATAGATAGATAGATAGATTAGTTTTAATATAGATAGATGAGTTTGATAGATAGATAGATGATAGATATAATAGATAGATAGAAACAGGTTAGATAGATAGATAGATAGATAGATAGAGTTTGATGATAGATAGATGGATAGATAGATAGATATATAGATAGATAGAAACAGTTAGATAGATAGATAGATAGATAGATAGATAGATAGATAGATAGATAGATAGATAGATGAGTTTGAATGAGTTTGAATGGGTTAGTAATAGTACATAGGTTAGTCTGATTGAGTCTAATGGGCTTCAGTGTGTTTAGATTTGAATTTTTGACAGTTGGAGTTCACGGAATGTTCAGATGAGCAGAGGCTTTTCAATGCAAGTCTATGGGATTTTTATGATTTTTAATCTTCAGTTTTATGAAAACCGTAAGTCAGATCAGTTAGAAAAGATATAGCACACCCGGCGAGATCAGTCTGAAGAGCTGGGCCGAGTTTGGAGTCTGTAGAGTTAAAGCTCTAGGAGGAGTTAGAGTTGATAATTTTGTCTCAGAAGAATAATAATAATAATAATAATAATAAGTTTAAATAGAATATCAGTAAGTTGGCTCTCTCAAGCCAACTTAATAACTAGATAAAAAAGTTCGTCAAGACAAACTTTAAGTTGGCTTGAGAAAGCCTGACCAGAAAGTTTGAAAAGTTTGAAAAGTTTGAAAGGTTTGAAAAGTTTAAAATTTTTAAGAAGTTTAAAAAGTTTTAAGTTTGACGGTTTCAGTCTGAAATAGTAAAATTTTTAATGTTGCTAGCATGATTTTAGCATGATTAAACATGTTGCTAGCATGATTTTAGCATGATTAGCATGCGACTAGCATGTTGCTAGCATGATTTTAGCATGATTAGCATGTTGCTAGCATGATTTTAGCATGATTAGCATGCGACTAGCATGTTGCTAGCATGATTTTAGCAAGATTAGCATGTTGCTAGCATGATTTTAGCATGATTAGCATGCGACTAGCATGTTGCTAGCATGATTTTAGCATGATTAGCATGTTGCTAGCATGATTTTAGCATGATTAGCATGCGACTAGCATGTTGCTAGCATGATTTTAGCATGATTAACATGCGACTAGCATGTTGCTAGCATGATTTTAGCATGATTAGCATGTTGCTAGCATGATTTTAGCATGATTAGTATGCCGACTAGCATGTTGCTAGCATGATTTTAGCATGATTAGCATGTTGCTAGTATGATTTTAGCATGATTAGCATGCGACTAGCATGTTGCTAGCATGATTTTAGCATGATTAGCATGTTGCTACCATATCTCTAGCATGACTAGCATGTGACTAGCATGTTGCTAACATTATTTTAGCATTATTAGCATGTTGCTAGCATGATTTTAGCATGATTAGCATGCGACTAGCATGTTGCTAGCATGATTAGCATGTTGCTAGCATGATTTTAGCATGATTAGCATGCGATTAGCATGTTGCTAACATGATTTAGCATGATTAGCATGTTGCTAGCATGATTTTAGGCATGATTAGCATGCGATTAGCATGTTGCTAGCATGATTTAGCATGATTAGCATGTTGCTAGCATGATTTTAGCATGATTAGCATGCGACTAGCATGTTGCTAGCATGATTTTAGCATGATTAGCATGTTGCTAGCATGATTTTAGCATGATTAGCATGTTGCTAGCATGTTTTTAGCATGATTAACATGCGACTAGCATGTTGCTAGCATGATTTAGCATGATTAGCATGTTGCTAGCATGATTTTAGCATGATTAGCATGTTGCTAGCATGATTTTACCATGATTAGCATGCGACTAGCATGTTGCTAGCATGATTTTAGCATGATTAGCATGTTGCTAGCATGTTTCTAGCATGACTAGCATGCGGCTAGCAAGTTGCTAGCATGAATTTCAGCATGAATTAGCATGTTGCTAGCATGATTTTAGCATGATTAGCATGTTGCTAGCATGATTTTAGCATGATTAGCATGTTGCTAGCATGATTTTAGCATGATTAGCATGCCGACTAGCATGTTGCTAGCATGATTTTAAGCATGATTAGCATGTTGCTAGCATGATTTTAGCATGATCAGCATGTTGCTAGCATGATTTTAGCATGATTAGGCATGCGACTAGCATGTTGCTAGCATGATTTTAGCATGATTAGCATGTTGCTAGCATGATTTTAGCATTATTAGCATGTTGCTAGCATATCACTAGCATGACTAGCATGTGACTAGCATGTTGCTAGCATTATTTAGCATGATTAGCATGTTGCTAGCATGATTTTATCATGATTAGCATGCGACTAGCATGTTGCTAGCATGATTTTAGCATGATTAGCATGTTGCTAGCATGATTTTTAGCATGATTAGCATGTTGCTAGCATGATTTTAGCATGATTAGCATGCAACTAGCATGTGGCTAGCATAATTTTTAGCATGATTAGCATGTTGCTAGCATGTTTCTAGCATGACTAGCATGCGTCTAGCAAGTTGCTAGCATGATTTTAGCATGATTAGCATGTTTTTATTATACATAGATAGATAGATAGATAGATAGATAGATAGATAGATAGATAGATAGATAGATAGATAGATAGATAGATAAGTTTGAATATATAGATAGATAGATAGATAGATAGATAGATAGATAGATAGATAGATAGATAGATAGATAGATAGATAGATAGATAGAAATAGTCAGATGATAGGTAGATAGATCGATAGATAGATTAGAAATATTAGATAGATGAGTTTGAATGAGTTTAAATGGATTAGAAATAGTACATAGAAGGGAAGCTCAGTGGAGTCTAGTGGGCTACAGTTGGTTTAGATTTGAATTTTTGACAGTTGGAGCTTGGCTCATCTGAACATTCCATCAATGTAAGTCTATGGGGTTTTTATGATTTTAATCTTCAGTTTTATGAAAAACGTAAGTCCGATCAGTTAGAAAAGATATAGCACACCCGGCGACATCAGTCTGAAGAGCTGGGCCGAGTTTGGAGTCTGTAGAGTTAAAGCTCTAGGAGGAGTTAGAGTTGATAATTTAGTCTCAGAAGA
>NW_020527168.1:0-20000 GCF_003368295.1 Carassius auratus | reverse complement strand
ATGATGGTTGCTAGGGCCGTTGCTAGGGTACCCAGGGTGGTTGCTAGGGTAATCGGGGTGGTTGCTAGGGTGTTGCTATGTGGTTGCTAGGGTACCCGGGGTGGTTGCTAGGGCGGTTGCTAGGGTCCCCATGATGGTTGCTAGGGCCGTTGCTAAGGTACCCAGGGTGGTTGCTAGGGTAATCGGGGCGGTTGCTAGGGTGTTGCTATGTGGTTGCTAGGGTACCCGGGGTGGTTGCTAGGGCGGTTGCTAGGGTCACCATGATGGTTGCTAGGGCCGTTGCTAAGGTACCCAGGGTGGTTGCTAGGGTAATCGGGGTGGTTGCTAGGGTGTTGCTATGTGGTTGCTAGGGTACCCCAGGTGGTTGCTAGGGTGGTTGCTATGGTAACCTGGGTGGTTGCTAGGCAGTTGCTACGGTACTTGGGGTGGTTGCTAAGGTGTTGCTAGGCGGTTGCTAGGGTGTTTTGGCTGGTTGCTAGGCAGTTGCTATGGTATCCTGGGTGGTTGCTATGATGTTACTAGGTGGTTGGTAGTTGTCATAGATGGTCACCATGTAGTTATTATGGAGTTCTTAGCCTATTTGAGCACTTAGCTAATCACTATTAGCATGTAGCTAATCACTGCTAGCATGACTAGCATGTTGGAAGTCCAGTGTGCTAGCATGAGTCAAAAATCCAACCGCCATGTCTGTACGATGTTCTGATGCAGAGATATAGGTCGTGCAAAACGGTTGCTAGGGTACTCTGTTTGGTTGCTATGGAGTGGCCTGGCAGCTGCCTATGATGATACTCCAAAGGCTGCTCGCCAATATAAACCAAACCCCATGCCTCTACGATGTACTGATGCTGAGATATAGATCTTGCAAAACGGTTGCTAGGGTACTGTGTTTGGTTGCTAGGGAGTGGCCTGGCAGCTGCCAATGATGTGCTCCAAAGTTTGCTTGCCAATATAAACCAACCCCCATGCCTCTATGATATTCAGATTTGAAGATATCTCTCTATGCTTTTGGTCGCTAGGGAGCTCCAAATGGTTGCTAGGGCGTGGCTATGAAGTGTTGAAGGTGATTCGTGATTGGCCATTTGCTGCTCCGAGTCAAATGAGCCCACCCTCATGTTTCTATGACACTTCTATCCAGAGTTATTAATTTTATCTTTTTCAATGGAAGTCTATGGAGCTTGTTGCTATGGCGCTCTCTATGGTTGATAGGGCGTGGCTTGATAGATTCACAGTGATCCTGAGAGACTGATTGGTTGCCTGATTCAAATGAGCCCACCCCCTTGTCTCTATGACACTGTGATCCTGAGTTATGCACATTACAAAATCCCTATGTAATTTCCCATAGTACAAAAAACACAGCGTTTCATGGGCTACCCCACACCATAATATGTCTATGGGGCAAAATTGGGGGTCCCTTGCGCCCCAGGGGTACAACTTATACCCCACTGCGGGGTATGATTTCGCACAGCCTGATAGCCTCTCCAAATGTGGTGATTCACATGTTTCTGCGAAATTCTCTCTCTGAACTACGATCTCTCAAAGTTTTCCGTAATGCATTTCCTATGGGACGTTTTTCGGCCGATTTATCGCCCGGTGTACGAACATCGTACGCCCGATCGCTTATAAAAGTCATAGCACACCTCTCCTCAATAGGCCGCACGATTTGACGCCTGTTTTGTTGGTCTGTGACAAAAACTGCGGGACGAGTTACGCGCCGAAGTTTTGTACGGAAGAAGTAAGAAGAAGAAGAATAATAATAAGTATGAAGAATAGTAATAGTGATGCCTTGCCTCCGGCAAGCACCACTAATAATAAGTATGAAGAATAGTAATAGTGATGCCTTGCCTCCGGCAAGCACCACTAATAAGAAGTTTAAATAGAATATCAGTAAGTTGGCTCTCTCAAGCCAACTTAATAATAATAAGTTTAAATAGAATATCAGTAAGTTGGCTTTCTCAAGCCAACTTAACTAGATAAAAAAGTTCGTCAAGACAAACTTTAAGTTGGCTTGAGAAAGTCTGGCCAGAAAGTTTAAAAAGTTTAAAATTACATTTGAAGTTAAGTTAAAAAGTTTGTTAATTGCTATGCAGTCGCAAGGGTACCCGTAGTGGTTGTTAAGGTGTTGCTATGCGGTTGCTAGGGTTTCTGGGACGGTTGCTAGGGTGTTGCTATGCAGTTGCTAGGGTACCCAGAGTGGTTGCTAAGGTGTTGCTATGTGGTTGCTAGGGTACCCAGAGTGGTTGCTAAGGTGTTGCTATGCGGTTGCTAGGGTGTTGCTAAGGAGTTGCTAGGGTACCCGTAGTGGTTGCTAAGGTGTTGCTATGCGGTTGCTAGGGTTTCTGGGACGGTTGCTAGGGTGTTGCTATGCAGTTGCTAGGGTACCCAGAGTGGTTGCTAAGGTGTTGCTATGTGGTTGCTAGGGTACCCAGAGTGGTTGCTAAGGTGTTGCTATGCGGTTGCTAGGGTACCCAGAGTGGTTGCTAAGGTGTTGCTATGTGGTTGCTAGGGTACCTGGGGTGGTTGCTAGGGTGTTGCTATGCGGTTGCTAGGGTACCACGGAGTGGTTGCTAGGGTGTTGCCATGCGGTTGCTAGGGTATCTGGGGTGGTTGCTAGGGTGTTGCTATGCGGTTGCTAGGGTACCCCGGAGTGGTTGCTAGGGTGTTGCTATGCGGTTGCTAGGGTACACAGAGTGGTTGCTAAGGTGTTGCTATGCGGTTGCTAGGGTACACAGAGTGGTTGCTAAGGTGTTGCTATGTGGTTGCTAGGGGTACCCGGGGTGGTTGCTAGGGTGTTGCTATGCGGTTACTAGGGTACCCCGGCGTGGTTGCTAGGGTGTTGCCATGCGGTTGCTAGGGTATCTGGGGTGGTTGCTAGGGTGTTGCTATGTGGTTGCTAGGGTACCCCGGGTGGTTGCTAGGGTGTTGCTATGCAGTTGCTAGGGTACCCTGAGTGGTTGCTAAGGTGTTGTTATGTGGTTGCTAAGGTATCTGGGATGGTTGCTAGGGTGTTGCTATGTGGTTGCTAGGGCACCCTGAGTGGTTGCTAAGGTGTTGCTATGCGGTTGCTAGTGTACCCCGGGTGGTTGCTAAGTTTTTGGTATGAGGTTGCTAGGATACCCTGGGTGGTTTCTATGTTGGTTTGGATAGTTGCTAGAGTGTTGCTATGAAGATAGATAGATAGAAAAAAGTCAGATGATAGATAGATAGATAGATAGATAGATAGATAGATAGATAGATAGATAGATAGATAGATAGATAGATAGATAGATAGATAGATTGATAGATAGATAGATAGATAGATAGATAGATAGATAGATAGATAGATAGATAAAGTTTGAAGATAGATAGATAGATAGATATAGTTCAAAGATAGATAGATAGATATAGTTTGAATATAGATAGATAGATAGATAGATAGATAGATAGATAGATAGATAGATAGATAGATAGATAGATAGATAGATAGATAGATAGATAGATGAGTTTAAAGATAGATAGATGAGTTTGATTATAGATAGATAGATGAGTTTGGTGATAGATAGATAGATGAGTTTGATGATAGATAGATAGATAGATAGATAGATAGATAGATAGATAGATAGATAGATAGATAGATAGATAGATAGATAGATAGATAGGAGTTTTTATGATTTTTAATCTTAATTTTTATGAAAACCGTAAGTCTGATCAGTTAGAAAAGATATAGCACGCCCGGCGAGATCAGTCCGAAGAGCTGGGCTGAGTTTGGAGTCTGTAGAGTTAAAGCTCTAGGAGGAGTAGCAGTCAGAAATTTTAGTCTCAGAAAAAGAAGAATAATAACTAGATAAAAAAAGTTTGTCAAGATAAACTTTAAGTTGGCTTGAGAAAGCCTGGCCAGTTTAAAGAGTTTAAAATTAAATTTTAAGTTAAGTTAAAAAGTTTGATAATTGCTATGCAGTTGCTAGGGTCCCCGGAGTGGTTGCTAAGGTGTTGCTATGCGGTTGCTAGGGTACCCAGAGTGGTTGCTAAGGTGTTGCTATGCGGTTGCTAGGGTTTCTGGGATGGTTGCAAGGGTGTTGCTATGTGGTTGCTAGGGTACCCTGAGTTGTTGCTAAGGTGTTGCTATGCGGTTGCTAGGGTATCTGGGATGGTTGCTAGGGTGTTGCTATGCGGTTGCTAGGGTACCCAGAGTGGTTGCTAGGGTGTTGCTATGCGGTTGCTAGGGTATCTGGGATGGTTGCTAGGGTGTTGCTATGCGGTTGCTAGGGTACCCTGAGTGGTTGCTAAGGTGTTGCTATGCGGTTGCTAGGGTATCTGGGATGGTTGCTAGGGTGTTGCTATGCGGTTGCTAGGATACCCTGAGTGGTTGCTAAGGTGTTGCTATGCGGTTGCTAGGGTATCTGGGGATGGTTGCTAGGGTGTTGCTATGGCGGTTGCTAGGGTACCCCGAGTGGTTGCTAAGGTGTTGCTATGCGGTTGCTAGGGTATCTGGGATGGTTGCTAGGGTGTTGCTATGCGGTTGCTAGGGTACCCTGAGTGGTTGCTAAGGTGTTGCTATGTGGTTGCTAGGATACCCTGGGTGGTTTCTAGGTTGGTTTGGATAGTTGCTAGAGTGTTGCTATGAAGATAGATAGATAGATAGATAGATAGATATATAGATAGATAGATAGATAGATAGACAGATAGATAGATAGATAGATAGATTAGTCTGAATAGATAGATAGCTAGATAGCTAGCTAGATAGATGAGTTTGAATATAGATAGATAGATAGATAGATAGATAGATAGATAGATAGATAGATTAGAAACTGTCAGATTATAGATAGATAGATAGATAGATAGATAGATAGATAGATAGATAGATAGATAGATAGATAGATAGATAGATAGATAGATAGATAGATAGATAGATTAGAAACAGTCAGATTATAGATAGATAGATAGATTAGAAACAGACATATTATAGATAGATAGATAGATAGATAGATAGATAGATAGATAGATAGATAGATAGATTAGAAACAGACAGATTATAGATAGATAGATAGATACATAGATAGATAGATAGATTAGAAACAGTCAGATTATAGATAGATAGATAGATTAGAAACAGACAGATTATAGATAGATAGATAGATAGATATATTAGAAACAGACAGATTATAGATAGATAGATAGATTAGAAACAGTCAGATTATAGATAGATAGATAGATAGATAGATAGATAGATAGATAGATAGATAGATATTTAGAAACAGTCAGAAGATAGATAGATAGATAGATAGATAGATAGATAGATTAGAAACAGTCAGATTATAGATAGATAGATAGATAGATAGATAGATAGATAGATAGATAGATAGATAGATAGATAGATAGATAGATAGATATTTAGAAACAGTCAGAAGATAGATATTTAGATAGATAGATAGATAGATAGATAGATAGATAGATAGATAGATAGATAGATAGATAGATAGATAGATAGATATGATATGATAGATGAATTTGAATGAGTTTGAATGGGTTAGTAATAGTACATAGAATATGTACACGGTACATACGCCTTATTCAGCCCGCCGCCATTTTGAATCGAAAACGAGGCTGTGAGGGTAAACCGGAAATAACAACAACTAAACATGGCTGTGTGGACTACGAACCTGTCATATCTTCCTCCTCTTACGCTCAATGTTGTGGAGTCATGGGCGGACGAAGGATCAAAAATTCCCAGGTCTATCCTCCTGAAAGGTTACAGCAACTGGATCGAGGGTTATATCCATGATGTTGAAGGTAAACAGTTACTTTTTCAACTTTCTTGTGAGGTTAGCTTAGCATTCTGCATTGAAGATCACGATAGCGCAAATGTTGCCGAACGACCTAACGTTACATACTGATTGTATGTGCTGCTAACATTCGCCTCTTAGCCAACTCGAAGTGTTGAACTGTAGTGTTTGATGTCCATGATAACTGTGGTTTTACAGTGAAGAGAAACGAAGCAGGCTGTAGTGTTAGGGCCCGGTCTTTTCGCTCGATGCGAAAGAACGAGCCGCCTTACAACATGAAGGTATTTTGTGTTATTGTGAGGAAATTTCTACGTTACAGCCTCCATGTTCAGGAGGGTTCATGTTGAGTTCAAGTTTTGGTCCTTCGTTCATTTTTGGACCTTGTTTGTATGTTTGTTCGTTCGTTCATACTAAATACCAGGTGTTTCTAGTAAGCAGCGTCATTTTAAAATGCAAGTTGTTATTGTTGACATGAATATGGTCTTAAGTAGTTTTTCTGATCTTTAATGTTGTATATACATTTCTTTATATAAGTACTACTGGGGGAATAAAACGGTTAGGCTGATAGCTGTTTGGGATATAAAAAAACAAACAAACAAAAAAACATTAACTGACGTATCTTATTACACAGATGTAATAAGTAGATTCTAACTAATTACTTTTTTATATCTTGTTGTAACGTAAGTGTAACTTAGTTATACCAACAACCGTTATAGTTTTGAAATACTTTAAGACCAAAGTATAAAAAAAAAATTAGTTAATGTCTTTTTCTTAACATTTTGTTGCTTTTTTGCAGGTGGAGCTGGCTTCAGAAAACCCTTTTATCCGAGACACCCACTGCACTTGTAAAGCAGGATTGGGGCACTGTAATCATTTACTAGGACTACTATACACACTGGCTCACTACCTAAAAATGGAGCATAAATCTGTACCACCAAGAGCAAGTAAAACCTCTTTGCCTCAAACATGGCATGTGCCATCAAGAACATTAGGACTAAAGCCAAAGCCAATCAGCACAGTATCGGTTTCCAAAGTAAAACCACCAAATAGTAGTACCCATAGAGTAAACCGCACAAGTGAGGGAATTCTTCCAAATGTTTACTGCCCAGTCCCTGTCCCATTGCCCTGTAGTGAATTTGAAGAAAATCTGAGGGAAAACCTAAAAGCATCAGGCAGCAGAAGCCACATGTTTAAACTATTAACTGCCAGTAACCAACAAAAACAACTTGTCACCACAGAGTTCGGCGACTTACCTTTAGGGTCTGTTTTATCCTACCAATTACCCCAGCAGACTGTGTCCCTTGAAGAGCACCCTACACTGCCTCTTCCTCCACAACCATGCTCCTACGCAACTGTATTAAACCAGGAAGAACATAATTTCTACGGAGGTCTGATAATTACATCAGAAGATTCACTACACCTGGAAAGTGGAACCAGGGACCAAAGCAGCATCACTTGGCATCGGCTACGCGCAGAGAGGATCACATCAACATCTTTTAAGCGGGTCTGTTCTAGAGTTAAAGACTTTGACAAGTTAGCTGCTGACATGTGTGCAAAACAAACCATTCAGACCAAAGCTATGAAAAGAGGCATACAACTTGAGCCTGTTGCTGCTGCAGAATATGAAAAACTCACTGGAAACAAATTGTTTCCCTGTGGCTTAATAATTAATCATCATGCCCCTCACCTAGGAGCCTCACCTGACAGGAAGGTAGTCGACCTTACAGCAGATCCTGTCCACGGTCTTCTCGAGATCAAATGCCCAAACAAAGACAGCTTCAAAAACTGCTCATATTTGACAAATGCAGCAGGGAACTTCACTCTAAAAAAGACCCACGAGTACTACTATCAGATTGTTGGACAAATGGGGATTAGTGGGTTTACCTGGTGTGACTTTTTTGTCAAATGCAATAGTGATTACCACCTGGAACGTATCCATTTCAACAAAGATGAATGGGAGGAGCTGAAGTGTAAGCTTGATTTTTTCTTTTTCAGCTGTTTCTTACCTGTTCTCTGCAACAGGAGAGTGTAAACCGAAACAAGACCTCAAATTACCCTTTGAAGGGATAGTGTAAAACCTGTAGTGATTTTAATTCACCATCTTTATAAAATGTAAATATGACAAATGAAACTGTATTCCTATGAAATGCAGAATGTTTTAATTCTCTCAAACTTCAGACATGTCTGTAAATAATTAATAGTACAAATGTTATTACAAAGAGAAACTAATTAAAAGGTACATTTTTATATTGAAATGCTTTTGTAACAAAAATGTGGTAAGAATTACAATATGTAAAAATTCAGTATTATAGAAATTGTATCATTTTATTTAAAAAATATCTAAAATTTTTAACATTTTTCTTAATATACATGTAATCCAGTGTATAAACTATATAATAAATATACAAAATTGCACTTTTGTGATTCCATGTGCACTTTTTTTGTTTTTATATGTTAACTCAAAACAGTGGACCGTGAAAATTTGTGAGGATAGAACACACAGTCCAGAGCTGATTTACAGAACCAGCCAATGACAAAGGAATCACACGATCAAAAATGTGATATTCCTTGATTCGTCGAATGGCCCGTTCAATGTGAATCCTCAAACGAGCAATGTTGTGTGTTGTGTGCAAGATCCTCATGGCTGAACTGTCCGCTTGGGCCGAGAAAAGGTGGAATAACTACTGTGGCATTAATTTCATCAAGTAGGTCTTTGATTAAAAAGCCTTTGTCTACCATCACAGCATCACCCTCTTCGAGAAGATTCAAAATGCCAGATGACTTGGTGATCTCTTTATCAGAGATGCTTCCGGTGTAAAGACTGCTCACAAAAAGTCATGCTCCCATCCGGGGAAATTCCAACCAGAGATTTGAGTGTAGTCGTGCCTTTGTAGTGTGAGTAAGTCTCAGAGTTCAGTACCTTAGAGCTGGCAGATTGGACTCGAATTTCAGTACAATCCAGGATGACTCTGGTTTTGGGGTAGAGAGCTTTAAAATACTCTGGCATAAGTTCATCAACTGCAGATCTACTTGGCCATATAGGCAGACTCCCCAGCATGAAGTACAAATAATTTGCCCAGGTTACACAAATTCTACTGACTGTACTTTGTGAAACACTGAAACGCACAGCAAGGTCTTGTTCAAGAAGGCCCAATCTAATCCGGCAAAGAAACAAAAAAAACTGATTAAACAGGGAGAGATGTTGAGCCTGGAATCCAACCCTCAGTGAGTGTTGGTTTGTTTGATTGATTCTTTGCACTTGAGCCCATGAGGCCATGCTCTGTGCTGTGGGCTGTAGAGCCAAGAAACGGCTCTTACAGTGTCATAGTCAGGGAACCCAGTGTAAAACTGTATGAGTTTTGGATTACCCATAAAGTTCTGAATGCCAAACTGATTACTTCTGAGTGCTTCATTTTCAGCAGACAGACGAGAAATTTCCTCTTGTGCAGCCACAAGCTTCTCCTCTGTAGTCATGGGCTCCACACAATAATCATGATCAGTGTTTGGCATCTCTGTGACATGACTAGATTGAGAAACTGAGAGTGTTAATGGGACATGTACATTTTCTTATAATTAATCCACAAGTTTTGACGCATATCTGTCTTGTTGCACTCGCTTATTCAATGACACAAGAGTCCATGATGTGCTTTTATTTCTTAGTTTATTTTCAACATCAATTGTTTAACACTTCTTACAGTCTTCTCACATAAATCCACTTGGTTTACAACTTAAAAAAAATAATATATATATATATATATATATATATATATATATATATATATATATATATATACACACACAACAAAATATAACCAGAACATGCAACATAACACAAATAGTTGTGATACTCAATTTAAATAATGAATTATGCAATATGGCTCTTACAGAGAGAGAGAATGAGAGCAGGCAAGTAAGATTTTATACACCTATTCTATATTCATGTTTATTTCTCATTTGATGCATTTATATACCGTATTTCCACACTGTAAGGCACACCATAAGGCACACCTTCAATGAATGGCCTATTAGAACTGTTTTCATATATAGGGCGCACCGGATTATAAGGCGCATAGAATAGAAGATACTGCAGTCAAACGTTTGACTGGGTTTGTGTTATGCATCCACTAGATAGAGCTGTGATAAAGGGAATGTCAACAAAACAGTCATATAAAGACGCCTTGAGCGCCTTGATCCATATATAAAGCACTCCGGGTTATAAGGCTTACTGTCATTTTTTGAGAAAATTAAAGGCTTTTAAGTGCGCCTTATAGTGCAGAAAATATGGTACACATTTTGTATGATAGATTTCTACTAACCATTCTTCGTTGCTTGGTCCATCCTTTGTAGAACTGTAGAGAAAGAAGAGAACAGTCATGTAACAATAGTAAACAGTTGATTGCATAAAATAATGTGAACACCAATTATTATAGGGGTTAATAACATGTATGTAGTTTGTGGGGGATATTGTGAATATAATTTATTCATATTTTTGTTTATATTTTCTTGTTTGTCTATTATTGGTTTTACGCAGTGTTTAGTAATGGCTGTACTTGAGTGTGAAATTGGTAACAGGTTAGATATCCAAATAGAGCTAATTATCAGAGCCTATTTAACAAAAACATCTGTAACCTTAAGCTCAGTTGTTGTGCATTTAAAAAAACAGATTTTAAGATTAGGCCTATGACTAATTATTATTATGACTAAATCAGTGAAAAAGAATATAAAACAAAAAGTGAATGATGGGGGCCATCAAACACTAATAAAGATTGTGAACAAACAACTTAAAGAAATATTGGCTATTTTTGCAGGTATTAATATTTTGTGCAACCTCTGTTCTGTCATTGATTGAACTATACAACTTGCATATCACCATAATGAGACACAAAACTTTTAGAGTAACGTTAATTTACATGTTTATTAGTTTCCTCCATTTCTGCTCACCTTTCATCTTCCTCATGTTCTTCCTCTAAATGCCATTTTTCTTGTCTAAAGCAGAAACAAAAATAATGTTCTGAACATAAATTTGATATTTTAAAAGGGGTTGATACCAAACAGTACACAGCAAACTATTAAATACATTTCACTTTGCATAAAAATAAAGTTTCTACCCAGTAGTATTTTGTAAGACTTGACACGTTCATATTTATTTCATGTAAATGTATGAAAGGTGCTTATGACCTAGCTGTACGCTCTTATCACAAATTAATTATTTTAATCTATATAACATCATTTGAAGAATAGATCTTTTTCACTTACGATCGTAAGGTTTTCCTTTCGTTTGGCTGTTGAGTCCATGTAAACACGGAGGGAACTGAACCTCCCTTTAGCTTCCTGATTCCAGTCAGTGTTCTTGAAAAACATTCCGGAGAGAAATGTTTCGAGCACACTCGTGTGTTCTTTGTAATCTATGAAAAATTGAGATTTTGAACTTAGTTGTTGTGGTAAAATATTATATTTTAGCTATATGCAGGCGTTTAAAGGAAAATAAACATGCTCCCGTTAGAAATTAGCGTTTAGCCAAAAGGCTAACGTTAGGGTACACAGTCCTTTTTTCCATAAATGCAATATTGTTACCTGAAAATTAGGTCCAATGTCCCGTCGAATTTTAACAATCCACTTTTTCTGAAGTTCTCTGTCCTGTGGAAATTTGTGAAATGACGTATTGTCTTTATTTTGACGGCTAAACGACCGGCATCCCGGTACACAACAATACGCCATAGTGAACGCTGCTGACTGCTATCCCTCACAGCCTCGTTTTCGAATCAAAATGGCGGCGGGCTGAATAAGGCGTATAGACTATGAGTTTAATGGGCTTCAGTGTGTTTAGATTTGAATTTTTGACAGTTGGAGTTTGACGGAATGTTCAGATGAGCAGAGGCTTTTCAATGTAAGTCTATGGGAGTTTTTATGATTTTTAATCTTCATTTTTATGAAAACCGTAAGTCCGATCAGTTAGAAAAGATATAGCACACCCGGGGAGATCAGTCTGAAGAGCTGGGCCGAGTTTGGAGTCTGTAGAGTTAAAGCTCTAGGAGGAGTTAGAGTCAGAAGTTTTAGTCTCAGAAAAGGAAGAATAATAATAATAAGTTTAAGACGGATTTCAGTAAGTTGGCTTTCTCAAGCCAACTTAATAAGTTTAAATAGAATATCAGTAAGTTGGCTTTCTCAAGCCAACTTAACTAGATAAAAAAGTTCGTCAAGACAAACTTTAAGTTGGCTTGAGAAAGTCTAGCGAGAAAGTTTAAAAAGTTTAAAATTACATTTTAAGTTAAGTTAAAAAGTTTGTTAATTGCTATGCAGTCGCAAGGGTACCCGTAGTGGTTGTTAAGGTGTTGCCGTGCGGTTGCTAGGAAACCCATAGTGATTGAAAGGGTGTTGCAATGTGGTTGCTAGGGTGTTGCCATGCGGTTGCTAGGGTGTTGCTAAGGAGTTGCTAGGGTACCGTAGTGGTTGCTAAGGTGTTGCTATGCGGTTGCTAGGGTTTCTGGGACGGTTGCTAGGGTGTTGCTATGCAGTTGCTAGGGTACCCCGAGTGGTTGCTAAGGTGTTGCTATGTGGTTGCTAGGGTACCTGGGATGGTTGCTAGGGTGTTGCTATGTGGTTGCTAGGGTACCCGGGGTGGTTGCTAGGGTGTTGCTATGCGGTTGCTAGGGTACCTGGGATGGTTGCTAGGGTGTTGCTATGTGGTTGCTAGGGTACCCAGAGTGGTTGCTAAGGTGTTGCTATGTGGTTGCTAGGGTACCCGGGGTGGTTGCTAGGGTGTTGCTATGCGGTTGCTAGGGTACCTGGGATGGTTGCTAGGGTGTTGCTATGTGGTTGCTAGGGTACCCGGGGTGGTTGCTAGGGTGTTGCTAAAGAGTTGCTAGGGTACCCCGGAGTGGTTGCTAGGGTGTTGCCATGCCGTTGCTAGGGTATCTGGGGTGGTTGCTAGGGTGTTGCTATGCGGTTGCTAGGGTACCCCGGAGTGGTTGCTAGGGTGTTGCCATGCGGTTGCTAGGGTACCCAGAGAGGTTGCTAGGGTGTTGCTATGTGGTTGCTAGGGTACCCGGGGTGGTTGTTAGGATGTTGCTATGCGGTTGCTAGGGTATCTGGGGTGGTTGCTAGGGTGTTGCCATGCGGTTGCTAGGGTACCCCGGAGTGGTTGCTAGGGTGTTGCCATGCGGTTGCTAGGGTATCTGGGGTGGTTGCTAGGGTGTTGTTAAGCGGTTGCTAGGGTATCTGGGGTGGTTGCTATGGTGTTGCTATGCGGTTGCTAGGGTATCTGGGATGGTTGCTAGGGTGTTGCTATGTGGTTGCTAGGGTACCCCAAGTGGTTGCTAAGGTGTTGCTATGCGGTTGCTAGGGTGTTGCTATGAAGATAGATAGATAGATAGATAGATAGATAGATAGATAGATAGATAGATAGATAGATAGATAGATAGATAGATAGATAGATAGATAGATAGATAGATATATTAATAACAGTCAGATTATAGATAGATAGATAGATAGATTAGAAACAGATAGATAGATAGATAGATAGATAGATAGATAGATAGATAGATAGATAGATAGATAGATAGATAGATAGATAGATAGATAGATAGAAAGATAGATTAGAAACAGACAGATTATAGATAGATAGATAGATAGATTAGAAACAGATAGATAGATAGATAGATAGATAGATAGATAGATAGATAGATAGATAGATAGATAGATAGATAGATAGATAGATAGATAGATAGATAGATAGATAAGAAACAGACAGATTATAGATAGATAGATAGATAGATAGATAGATAGATAGATAGATAGATAGATAGATAGATAGATAGATAGATAGATAGATAGATAGACAGATTAGAAACAGACAGATTATAGATAGATAGATATATAGATTAGAAACAGATAGATAGATAGATAGATAGATAGATAGATAGATAGATAAGAAACAGACAGATTATAGATAGATAGATAGATAGATAGATAGATAGATAGATAGATAGATAGATAGATAGATAGATAGATAGATAGATTAGAACAGTGAGATTATAGATAGATAGATATTTAGAAACAGTCAGAAGATAGATAGATAGATAGATAGATAGATAGATAGATAGATAGATAGATAGATAGACAGATAGATAGATAGATGAGTTTGAATGAGTTTGAATGGGTTAGTAATAGTACATAGAATATGTACATAGTACATAGACTATGAGTCTAATGGGCTTCAGTGTGTTTAGATTTGAATTTTTGACAGTTGGAGTTTGACGGAATGTTCAGTTGAGCAGAGGCTTTTCAATGTAAGTCTATGGGAGTTTTTATGATTTTTAATCTTCAGTTTTATGAAAAGTATAAGTCCGATCAGTCTAAAAAGATATAGCAACTAACTTCAGATCAGTCTGAAGAGCTGGGCTGAGTTTGGAGTTTGTAGAGTTAAAGCTCTAGGAGGAGTAGCAGTTGAAAATTTTAGTCTCAGAAGAATAATAATAACTAGAATTAAAAGTTAGTGAACTAACTTTGATGTTGGCTTGGCCATCTTGGCCATGGGGGCAAAAGAGCCACAGTACTTGTGTGCCCAACATTCTTGAGTTGCCCCGCTGCAAAAAAATAAAAATAATAATACCATAAAAAAATACACCTGCAACAGTCTTTTTCCATGGTCCCTTGCTGTTTTCTTTTTTTAATAAAAAGCCTAGGCTATGATAACAGCTACGACAGGGTTGTCTAGCAGAATGCGAAATAAGTCATGCAAAAACCATAATCTCCTAAATACCATTTAATGTAATCTTATGTTAATAGTACTGACAACATATTTTAAGTTATCACACATTACTGAAAAATTAAAGAAGGGACACTATATATAGTATACTTTGGCGAGTCAAGAGCTAAACAAAAAGTCCTGTTTCATTACAAAATACTGTAACTTTTATAAACTTTATACTATCACCACAAAATTTTAATTAATATTTATTATAAAATAAATATTTCATAAAACTGAAACTTAAATATATTATTTCTATAGGCTATACTAAACAGAAAAGAAAAAATACTAAATAATAAGGCTGAATAAGCTGATCTATAGCATGTTAAATGGTGGTTGCCTGTCTATGAATGGTACACCCCTCTAAGCTCACAGAAGTGGTTTGACCCAAGTCCTCAGCAGCCAATGACATTGACCTCTTCAAACTGATTTTTAACGTGTACTTCACGTGTATTTCACGTGTATTTCAACGTGAAATACACCTTAAATACCCGCTGATTTTTCACGTGTAAACAACACGTATTTAACCGTTAAACAATATTGGATATAATATCGGAGTAATATAGTATTTTAAGAAGCTATTAAAAAATATATAAATGACTTTACCATGTTGTGCAGTGCCGATAAATAAATAATATTAAATACGTGTGTACATACATGTATTTGACCCTCTTGGCGTTCCATACACATTAAACGTGAAAAAAGGACATCGCGTTGTTTTGATATGGATTACTTTATCACAGAATATTTGTTCGGGAGCACTTGTTTAGTTTAAAAGTAGACATGTCAAGTTTTCTATAGATATATCTCTCATGTCTCTTCGTTGAGTATTCATGGAGTTACAGTTCATTTTAATGACGTGTTTGTAAATGAAGATCAGCGCAGACCAAGGCTGCAGACAGCACACCTTGTTTGTTATCTTTATTTTATAAGTGCCCAAAGTTTTGTTGTTATTATGTTTGTATCCAAAAAAAGTAGACCCTTTACAGAGACACGTTAAAATTCACGTGTATTTGACCCTCTTGGCCTTCCATACACATTAGACGTGAAAAAAGGACATCGCGTTGTTTTGATATGGATTACTTTATCACAGAATATTTGTTCGGCAGCACTTGTTTGGTTTGAAAGTAGACATGTCAAGCTTTCTATAGATATATCTCTCATGTCTCTTCGTTGAGTATTCATGGAGTTACAGTTCATTTTAATGACGTGTTTGTAAATGAAGATCAGCGCAGACCAAGGCTGCACCTTGTTTGTTATCTTTATTTTATAAGTGCACAAAGTTTTGTTGTTATTATGTTTGTATCCAAAAAAAAGTAGACCCTTTACAGATTCGATTGATGTATTGCTCTTATCTGTACGATTAAAACTGAAAGTGTAATTTAAGTAATTGTCGGGGTTATCAGGAGAAAATGACTCAAAACGCGTATATGCGTTAATCGACTCCAGAGTTAAAAGGCTGTCGTGACTTGTTTTCCTTCCAGTATTCATAAGTTGTATCACGCTGTCAAATTATATTTCATTTTGCACACATAAACATCTCAAAAACACTTGAATTCTGCTCTTGTTGTGTTCTGATGGGTGGATTAGTGCTGTGATATTATTTTTGGAAGCTCTTAAAAAATGCTGATGAAGTATTCATTTCTCTCTCGTCTTTCTCTCTGTTCTTTGGTCAGAGACATAATTTATTAATGAGATATCTGACCCGGTAATAATAACATATGTTGATTTAGCTTGTCAGTGTGAATGAAATGTGTAGCCTATTTATTTGTCTGATCTCGCCCCGAAACGCGGCTGTCATGTGACTTTTTTTTCCCTTCGCGATGTCAAATATTGCATTTTGCACACATACACGGCTCAAAAACCCCTGGATTTTCTCTTAGTGTGTTCCAATGGGTGGATTGTGTGCATTCGCAGGAATATTTATTTTAAGAAGCTCTTAAAAATATATATATAAATGACTTTACCATGTTGTGACGATGGATAGCAATTGATGTGATGTTCAGCCTGACAGATAAAATCTCACAAGCACATATAAACACTCATTTTCATATGTGTAATATATTCTTCTAATTGTTTTGTGCCGTTTCGCTGCAGTGTTTTAATGTGACAGGCTGTAAATTCTCTTCAAGTGTTCAGAGAAATACATAGCGAGCTCGCGGGCAGTTGCTGCCGCGAATATATCATGTTAATACTTTAAACAGTTCAGAAACATCTGAATTTAGCTCTTGGTGTGTTCTAACGTGTGGATTGCGTGCAATCGCCGTTTTAAAATGTCTTAAATAAGAATAAATTCGCTCGTTGTGAGCTCCGTGTTGAGACAATGCCTCCAGCAGCTGACCAGCCGTGATTCTTCTCTCGTCTGACTGGTCTCTGCCCAGAAATCAATTATTAATGAGCCCTGACCCCTGTAATAATCACATATGTTGGTTTAGCGTGTCAGGTTGAGGGAAATTGTATTATTTACTTATATTTTTAACTTGTTTAAAAGCGAAAGTAAACAAAACTCCGGGTATTGCAACCAGTAGGGGCGCGATTTTTCTCAGACAATGGAAGTCTATGGGAATTGATATTTAAAAATTTATAAAAAAAAAAACTATAAGTCTGATCACTCTGAAAAGATATAGCAACAAGCACCCCTCTATCCCGCAGGTGTCTGCCGAGTTTGGGGCTTGTAGCTTTAAAGCCCTAGGAGGAGTAGCGTTTAGTCTCAGAAAAATAATAATAAGAAGAAAAAGAAGAAGTTTAAATAGCATAACAGTATGTTGGCTTGTTGCCAAGCCAACATAATAACTAGATAAAAAAGTTCGTCAAGACAAACTTTAAGTTGGCTTGAGAAAGTCTAGCGAGAAAGTTTAAAAAGTTTAAAATTACATTTTAAGTTAAGTTAAAAAGTTTGTTAACTGCTATGCAGTCGCAAGGGTACCCGTAGTGGTTGTTAAGGTGTTGCCGTGCGGTTGCTAGGGTATCTGGGGTGGTTGCTAGGGTGTTGCTATGCGGTTGCTAGGGTACCCCGGAGTGGTTGCTAGGGTGTTGCCATGCGGTTGCTAGGGTACCCCGGAGTGGTTGCTAGGGTGTTGCCATGCGGTTGCTAGGGTACCCAGAGTGGTTGCTAGGGTGTTGCTATGTGGTTGTTAGGGTACCCGGGGTGGTTGCTAGGATGTTGCTATGCGGTTGCTAGGGTATCTGGGGTGGTTTCTAGGGTGTTGCTATGCGGTTGCTAGGGTACCCCGGAGTGGTTGCTAGGGTGTTGCCATGCGGTTGCTAGGGTATCTGGGGTGGTTGCTAGGGTGTTGCTATGCAGTTGCTAGGGTATCTGGGGTGGTTGCTAGGGTGTTGCTATGCGGTTGCTAGGGTATCTGGGATGGTTGCTAGGGTGTTGCTATGTGGTTGCTAGGGTACCCCAAGTGGTTGCTAAGGTGTTGCTATGCGGTTGCTAGGGTGTTGCTATGAAGATAGATAGATAGATAGATAGATAGATAGATAGATAGATAGATAGATAGATAGATAGATAGATAGATAGATAGATAAGAAACAGTCAGATTATAGATAGATAGATAGATAGATAGATAGATAGATAGATAGATAGATAGATAGATAGATAGATAGATAGATAGATAGATTAGAAACTGTCAGATTATAGATAGATAGATAGATTAGAAACTCAGATTATAGATAGATAGATAGATTAGAAACTCAGATTATAGATAGATGGATAGATAGATAGATAGATAGATAAGATAGATTAGTCTGAATAGATAGATAGCTAGCTAGATAGATGAGTTTGAATATAGATAGATAGATAGATAGATAGATAGATAGATTAGAACTGTCAGATTATAGATAGATAGATAGATAGATAGATAGATAGATTAGAAACTGTCAGATTATAGATAGATAGATAGATAGATTAGAAACTCAGATTATAGATAGATAGATAGATAGATTCGAAACTCAGATTATAGATAGATAGATAGATAGATTAGAAACTCAGATTATAGATAGATAGATAGATAGATAGATAGATTAGAAACTCAGATTATAGATAGATAGATAAATAGATTAGAAACTCAGATTATAGATAGATAGATAGATAGATAGATAGATAGATAGATAGATAGATAGATAGATAGATAGATAGATAGATAGATAGATTAGAAACAGTCAGATTATAGATAGATAGATAGATAGATAGATAGATAGATAGATAGATAGATAGATAGATAGATAGATAGATAGATTAGAAACAGTCAGATTATAGATAGATAGATAGATAGATAGATAGATAGATAGATAGATAGATGAGTTTGAATGAGTTTGAATGGGTTAGTAATAGTAGATAGGTTAGTCTGATTGAGTCTAATGGGCTTCAGTGTGTTTAGATTTGAATTTTTGACAGTTGGAGTTTGACAGAATGTTCAGTTGAGCAGAGGCTTTTCAATGCAAGTCTATGGGAGTTTTTTATGATTTTTAATCTTCAGTTTTATGAAAAGTATAAGTCCGATCAGTCTAAAAAGATATAGCAACTAACTTCAGATCAGTCTGAAGAGCTGGGCTGAGTTTGGAGTTTGTAGAGTTAAGCTCTAGGAGGAGTAGCAGTCAAAATTTAGTCTCAGAAGAATAATAATAATAATAAGAAGTTTAAATAGAATATCAGTAAGTTGGCTCTCTCAAGCCAACTTAATAATAAGAAGTTTAATAGAATATCAGTAAGTTGGCTCTCTCAAGCCAACTTAATAAGTTTAAATAGAATATCAGTAAGTTGGCTTTCTCAAGCCAACTTAATAATAAGATTAAATAGTAGATCAGTAAGTTGGCTTTTCAAAGCCAACTTAATAATAATAACTAGATAAAAAAGTTCGTCAAGACAAACTTTAAGTTGGCTTGAGAAAGTCTAGCGAGAAAGTTTAAAAGTTTAAAATTACATTTTAAGTTAAGTTAAAAAGTTTGTTAATTGCTATGCAGTCGCAAGGGTACCCGTAGTGGTTGTTAAGGTGTTGCCGTGCGGTTGCTAGGAAACCCATAGTGATTGAAAGGGTGTTGCAATGTGGTTGCTAGGGGTGTTGCCATGCGGTTGCCTAGGGTGTTGCTAAGGAGTTGCTAGGGTACCCGTAGTGGTTGCTAAGGTGTTGCTATGCGGTTGCTAGGGTTTCTGGGACGGTTGCTAGGGTGTTGCTATGCAGTTGCTAGGGTACCCAGAGTGGTTGCTAAGGTGTTGCTATGTGGTTGCTAGGGTACCTGGGATGGTTGCTAGGGTGTTGCTATGTGGTTGCTAGGGTACCCAGAGTGGTTGCTAGGGTGTTGCTATGCGGTTGCTAGGGTACCTGGGATGTTTGCTAGGGTGTTGCTATGTGGTTGCTAGGGTACCAGAGTGGTTGCTAAGGTGTTGCTATGTGGTTGCTAGGGTACCTGGGATGGTTGCTAGGGTGTTGCTATGTGGTTGCTAGGGTACCCGGGGTGGTTGCTAGGGTGTTGCTATGGAGTTGCTAGGG
>NW_020527167.1:0-45392 GCF_003368295.1 Carassius auratus | reverse complement strand
ATAGCTTGAATGGTTTTGCCGTGGTGATTTTTTAAATGACCTACAAAGGGAATCATTATTGTATTTTTAAATTGCAGCTTCCAAACACGTCAAAGAATTTTTCATACAGATGAAAAAGTCATTCTGAGGAAATATGCATAGTATGGATAACAGAAAATTAAAAAACTGTTCAGACATCTCACTCTGTCCATCTGTTTGAGTATATGTGCTTCAGACTTCATTGTCTGAGAGAAATAGCGCCCCTACAGGTTCAATTCCCGAACTTTTACTTTCACTTTTTAAATCGGTTAAAAATACAATAAATACTTAGATTTAATTCACACTGACAAGCTAAACCAACATATCTGATTATTACCGGTTCAGGGCTCATGGATAAATTATTTCTGGCCAGAGATACGTGAGAAATAGGAGAGATGAATCACCGTTGTGATCACGAGCGTCTGGAGTAAAGAGCTCAGAGAAACAAATTTATTCCTGTTTTAAAGCTTTTAAAAATAAATTATTACAGCGATATCACACAATCAACCAATTAGAACACACCAAGAGCTAAATTAAGATGTTTTGAACTGTTTGTGTGATATTTTTGAATATTTGTGGCTGCCTATCTGAAAATCACCGCTCCGATCAGCGCCGTACAGTGTCGAGCTCAAACAAACAAATTTATTCTGGTTTAAGAGCTTTTTAAATAAAATATTACCACAAATGCACACAATAAACCCACTGTAACACAACAAGAGGTAAATGCAGGTGTTTGTGACCAGTTTAAGAGTGCAAGACTTATTTGAAAGCGCGACTGGCAGAATAACATATATCTCTCGAGCTGCAGGATTCTGGCTTTCGTCGTACGAACGAACACATCACGGACAAGATTATTTCAAAACACATAATAGCTTGGCGAATATAAACGAAAACAGCCACGTGAACATAAACTGGATCTACTGGATTTGAAAATTAAAGTGACCACATTTACCACTTGCTTCTGTCTTCAATTTTAATCTATATAAAAAAGGAAACTCATTCGACTTGGCTGCTTTTTTAATGTGTGCGTACTTATTTATTTACCTTTTTATACATTTTGTATAATTTCATAGTATGTGTATTACAATTATAAAAACAAAAATAAATTTAGCCACTCACATAGAAATAGCTTAGGCCTTAACCTTTTTCTGACAGTTTTAGGGATTTTTAAAAATCCTAAAAAAACTTATTTGTGCTGCAAATAATAATTTCAAACTCATTTGATACTGACCTATGACATCCTGTGACATTATATTTATTTTAACTTACATAATCTCATGGATGTAACAGTAAATCTGTTCAGCTCACAGATCAATACTAAGCTGTAATGCAAGCAGAACTTTCACAAATGCTTATGAGTTTTTTAAGGATTTGATAACACTGTAAAATAATGTCTAATTTGTTAACATTAGCAAATGCATTGATAACACTTTATAATAACTGCACTCATTATTAAATAGTCAGTTCATGCTTTATAAAGCCTTGTCCCAATATTAATAGTCAGTAGTAAGCAGTTTATAAATACAGCTATAAATAGCTTGTCCTTGGTTTATAAGCACATGTATTAAAAAGGAGAGTAAGTTATCTTCCTATGAAAAATAAAAGATAAAAATAAACAAACAACAACACAGATTGATACAGAACTCAGAAATTTTATTGTGGATTTATGATAAAATCAGCCTGTAAATGAATTCATACTCCTCCTCATACTACTCCATACTCCTTTTTCAACATTATGCCAATATACTGAGATGTTAAATTGTGAATGGGTTTAGGATAGCTTAAATGGTGTTGCCATAGAGATTTATTAAAGTAACATAAAAAAATACAATAGTTATTTTACTATATCTTTACAATTTTTCATTCTAACTCTTCATATTTTTTATATAAGTAGAAGTCCTCATTTGAAGGAAGCACAGTAAGTTTCATAGCTTTATCATTTTCAAGAGCCAGCATAAAATTTAAACTATCATAACTTATAAATCAAGCTTGCAATTCTTAGTACCTATAATGGCCACCAGAGGGAGCTATAGGATTACTTTTAAATAATTATTGTAGAAACGAGTATGATTTAAATCATTTATAGAAATCTTTCAAATAAAATAATATGTATTTTAGGAATTTTACTGATAAAATGACCCTCACTTAATTAGAATAACAAGCTGAAGTATTGTGAACTGTATATTAAGAATAATTCTTTATAGGCTTTATGGACAGATACGTTTTGAGTGACTCTTGAAGGATCAGCACCACATCCTCTTTTACCACTGTTTAAAGAATTAATCTTACAGAACAGGTGTGAATGAATTTTGGATAGCTTGAATGGTTTTGTCGTGGTGATTTTTTGAAAATAATAGTAAAAAAGGAACCAGTAAATGTCTTTTTATTTTTTAAAGTGCAGCTTCTATACACTTCAAAAAAATTTTTACACATAAAAGACAAGTCATTCTGAGGAAATATGCATAGTTTCATGACTATACAACACTATATGGATGATAGAAAATTAAAAAACTATCATACATCTGATGTCACTCAGTCCCACTGTCACTGTGGGTAGTGTGTGTGTGTGTGTGTGTGTGTGTGTTAAGTGAATTAGGTGTGAAACTATCAGGGAGCATTTAGTCTCCAGCGCCAACATTTTACAGAACTGCCACTTTCCTGGAGTCTCCAGAATTACTCGGTGTCAGGCTCTGAGAGACTTAAGATTCCAAAAAATGATTTAATTAGAATACCATGAAGTATTGTGAAATACTATATATTAAGGCTTTATATATAGGCTTTATGAACTGATTAGAGTGACTCGTGAAGGACCAGCACCACCTCCTCTTGTTCGATGGTTTGAGGAATATATCTTCCAGAATCCGGGATTAAGATTTAGGAGCTCATTTTTATTCCACCTCCTTTCCTGAAAGTCTGTCTTGCAGAATTGACTAAAAATTAATCTTCACATTATTTCCTAATTATTTTGCAATTCTTTTTGTCAGTTCTTCTTGACCTGTTTTTCTCTTCCAGCTTTCCTGGACTATTGTATAGCACTCATAAATGATTAAATAAAAAATAATGGTAGTTATTAAGATTGATATGGTTTGGAATTGGTAAAATGTGCTTGGAAAAAAATCACAATAAAACAATGTTTTCATTTTTAAGTTTGGAATATTAACTGACATGAATGAATGCTATATAAATATTGTTCATGTTAACATAATGTTTATGAATGGAATCTTATTGTAAAGTGTTACTAAAGTTATATATATATTGTTCTGTGAATGTGATTTTAAAGTCTAGATGATTCGGATTAACCCTTTAACTGCCATATCCTTTAAAACCTCACTGCCAGGGGGATATTGTGAATGCATGTGCCCGCTGGGCACAGTTTACCTGATGCCACCGGGGTGGCGATGGCACTGGTGGCTTGAGCCCGCCATCGCTGCTTGCAGCTATATTTATTATTATTATTCCGCTTCTCCAAAATGAATCGCATTTTTGAGGGCCTAAACATGCTCAAAAAGTCATGAAACTTTGCACACACCTCATACCTGGCGAAAATTAACGTCTGATATGGGTTTCAGAAGTGGGTGTGGCAAAATGGCTCGACAGCGCCACCTTTAGACGTTCAACGGTGTGCGCCTCGAGCTATGTTTCACGTACATGCACGAAAATTAGCACACACATGTAACATACCAATACCTACAAAAAAGACTCTTGGACCAAAATTCTAAATCCAACAGGAAGTCAGTTATTTTTAATATTATGAGCAAATTTTGTGTAATTTTTGTCATTTCCATGCTTCGTATTTTAACGAACTCCTAGAGATTTATTCAGATCAATACCAAATTTGGTATGCCTAATCTAAAGGCCTTTGCAATGTTAAATTGCGAAGATTTTGAGTTTTCGTCAAAGGGCGTGTCCGTGGCGGCCTGGCGAATTTCGATGATTCGCCATGAAACAGGAAGTTGCTATAACTCACACATACAATGTCCAATCTGCCCCAAACTTCACATGTTGGATAAGACTCCTGACCTAAACAGATTGACATGCCCATATACAGTTATAGTCATAGCGCCACCTATTGGCTACAGGAAGTGACATATTTTACGCTGCGACAAACTAATCCTAGAAATTTTTTACATCAATGTCTTTTTTGTGGTCAGTCTATTCTAAAGGCATATGCGATGTTAAATTGTGAAGATCTTGAGTTTTCATTAAAGGGCGTGTCCATGACGCCGTGACAAAGTTCGATGTCTCGCCATGGGAATTAAATATGTTATAACTCAGGCATAAAATGTCCGATCTTCCCCAAACTTCACATGTGTGATAAGAGTCCTGGCCTGAACACATCTGAAGGCCAATATTCCATGGGGTGTGGATAAATTACTCGATAGCGCCACCTATACACTTTCAATAGAGTGCGCCTCGTGCTGTGTTTCACGTACATGTACAAAAATCGGTACACATATGTAACACTCCAATACCTACAAAAAAGCATTTTGGTACGAAATCCGAATCCCAACAGGAAGTCGGTTATTTAGAATTTTCTCTGCAAAATTGGCGTTGTTTTTGCCATTTTCAGGGGTTGTACTTTAACGAACTCCTTCCTTTTAAGAGTCCTTCCCTAAACACATCTGAAGGCCAATATTCCATTAAAATGATAGCACCACCTGCTGGCAACAGGAAGATTGGAACATATATGGAATATAATTTGATATATTCCAATTATATTTATGACTTTAAATGCATATTTCTCACCGTTCACCTTTTTACTAATGCCACTCGCTGGCGGGGAGCCCGGGTGCGAGGGCCCGTTCATCGCTGCTTGCAGCTTTAATTAGGGCCCGAGCACCGATGGTGTGAGGACCCTCTTGGAATTGCTCCGTTTATTATTATTATTAGGGCCCGAGCACCGAGGTGCGAGGACCCTCTTGTATCTGCTTTGTTTATTATTATTATTATTATTATTATTATTATTATTATTATTATTATTCTTCTCCCGAATTAATCCCATTTTTGAGGGCTTTAACATGCTCAAAAAGTCATGAAACTTTGCACACGCGTCAAACCTGGTGAAAATTTTTGTCTGATATAGGATTCAGAAGAGGGTGTGGCAAAATGGCTCGACAGCGCCACCTATACCAAGAAAATCAACAGCCTTCCAGCTATGTTTCACGTACATGCACGAAAATTGGCACACATATGTAACACACCAATACCTACAAAAAAGACTCTTGGAGCGAAACTCTAAACCCAACAGGAAGTCGGTTATTTTTAATATTATGAGCATATTTTGTGTAATTTTGGTCATTTCCATGTGTTGTATTTTAACGAACTCCTCCTAGAGAGTTCTTCAAATCAACACCAAATTTGGTATGCCTAATCTAAAGGCCTTTGTGATGTTAAATTGCCAAGATCTTGAGTTTTCGTTGAAGGGCGTGTCTGTGGCGGCCTGGCAAATTTCGATGATTCGCCATGAAAAATGAAGTTGCTATAACTCACACATACAATGTCCAATCTGCCCCAAACTTCACATGTTTCATGAGACTCCGAACCTGAACAGATTGACATGCCCATATTCAGTTTTAGTCATAGTGCCACCTATTGGCAACAGGAAGTGACATATTTTACGCTGCGACGAACTACTCCTAGAAATTTTATGACATCAATGTCTTTTTTGTGGTCAGTCTAATCTAAAGGCTTGTGCGATGTTCAGTTGTGAAGATCTTGAGTTTTCGTTAAAAGGCTTGTTCATGGCTCCGCGACGAAGTTCGATGTCTCGCCATGGGAATAAAAGATGTTATAACTCAGGCATAAAATGTCCGATCTTCCCCAAACTTCACATGTGTGATAAGAGGCCTGGCCTGAACAGATCTGCAGGCCAATATTTCACCAGGTGTGGCAGCGTGGCTCTATAGCGCCACCTATACACTTTCAACGGAGTGCGCCTCGAGCTATGTTTCACGTACATGTACAAAAATTGGTACACACATGTAACACTCCAATACCTACAAAAAAGTCTCTTGGTACGAAATCCGGATGCCAACAGGAAGTCGGTTATTTTGAATTTTCCCTTCAAAATTGGTGTTGTTTTTGCCATTTTCAGGGGTTGTACTTTAACAAACTCCTCCTAGAGATTTTTTCAGATCAACACCAAACTTGGTCAGTGTAATCTAAAGCCCTTTGCGATAATAAATTGCGAAGGACTTGAGGTTTCGTTAAAGGGCGGGTCCATGGCGGCCTGACAAATTTCGATGTTTCGCCATGAAAAAGGAAGTTACTGTAACTCAGACATACAATGTCCAATCCTCCCCAAACCTCACATGTTCGATAAAAGTCCTGCCCTGAACACATCTGAAGGCCAATATTCCATTATAATGATAGCGCCACCTGCTGGCAACAGGAAGATTGGCACATATATGGAATAAACATTGATATATTCTACTTATATTTATGAGTTTAAACGCATATTTCTCACCGTTCACCTATTAACTAAAGCCACTTGCTGCCGGTGAGCCCGGGTGCGAGGGCCCGTTCATCGCTGCTTGCAGCTTTAATTAGGGCTCAAGCCTGGAGGGCGAGAGCCCTATTGTTTTCCTTAGGATTATTTTTTATTATTATTATTATTTTATTTTTATTTTTTCTAACGTTACGGGGGCTTTTGGGGCCCTTAACATGCTTAAAAAGTCTTGAAAATTGGCACACACATTGGAACCTGCGGCAATTAGGGCCGGGCAGAGACTGATACACGGGCGTGGCACAGGGGCTCTACAGCGCCCCCTGGAATATGGAGGGCCATATATCATACATACTTGTACGTAGACACACGAAACTCGGTACACATATAAAACTCATCAATACAAACAACTTTCGTATTGCATATCATAGGCTCCGCCCAACAGGAAGTTGGCTATTTAGGGTTTATTATTCATATTTGTCGTCAAAGTTGTGGGGGCTTTTGGAGTCCTTAACATACTCAAAAACTCTTGAAAATTTGCACACACTTTGGAATCTGTGGCCTTTAGGAGCCTGCAGAGGTTGGGACCCGGGCATGGCACAGGGGCTCTACGGCGCCCCCTGGAACACAGTCATAAATGTTGATGTATAGCTCACACATACTTGCACGTATTAATATGAATCTTAGTACACATATAGATCTCATCGTGCCGAACAACTTGCGTATTGCATGTCATAGGCTCCGCCCAACAGGAAGTCAGCTATTTAGAGTTATGTAAAAAGCGCATGCTCTGGAATTTGATATACTTGTCATAGGTTTTTTACTCGATTGCCACCAAACTCGGTCAACATGATCTCAAGACATTGGGGATGAAAAATTGCCAGGAGATTTTTGATATCTCGAACGGTTTGCTCGTAGCGGGGCGTTGAATTTATGGCGAGAATTGAGAAACAGGAAGTGTCTAATACCATCCACATACATTTCCTAATTTTAATCAAACTTCATCAGATTATTCATTGTATGATGTCGATCGCATATATGTGACTATTAGGAGTCAAAGTTATAGCGCCACCAGCTGGCAGCAGGAAGTGTGTCATTTTCAAAATGCTTTGAATTCAGCATCTTATTTTTACCCAATTTGCTTCAAACTTCATCAGAATAATGTT
The DNA here is from genome assembly GCF_003368295.1 of Carassius auratus. Classification (NCBI taxonomy): domain Eukaryota; kingdom Metazoa; phylum Chordata; class Actinopteri; order Cypriniformes; family Cyprinidae; genus Carassius; species Carassius auratus. The sequence goes on along the minus strand of NW_020527167.1, from coordinate 37,763 downwards.
AAACCACAGCCGATATAAATCTGCTGGGGGGATATTGATATCTAAAAATATTGTTGCCGTGGCAACATGTCAAACTGGAATACTTCTCAGGTGATTTTGAGGCATATAATATGCTTATAATTTCATCAAACTCAGAACACATATCAGTATTAGTGACAGCTAGACACTGGCAAAAGTTCATAAGAGGGCGTGGAAGAGGCACTCTATAGCGCCACCTTTTGTCAAAAGTGGGGGGGTTAGTTTTAGCTACAGACACCAAACTCAGTACAAAAATTGTTCTTATCAAGACGGACAACTTTCTAATTCACAGTCATCAGCTACGACCAACAGGAAGTCGGCTATTTTGATTTGAATGTGGATTGTTTTTTACATTTAGCTGTGAATTAATGCATACTGCTCAGATGAGAGTAACACTATACACACCAAACTTTGTCTACATGTTGAAAAAACATTGAGGAACTTAAATTGTGAATGGGTTTTGGATAGCTTGGATGGTTTTGTCGTGGTGATTTTTTTAAATGACAGTAAAGATGGAATTATTAATTTTCCTGCATTTTTAAATTCCAAACACTTCAAAACCTTTTTTAATACAGAAAAAAAGTTATTCTGAGTAAATATGCATAGTTTCATGACTTTACAACACTGTATGGATAACAGAAAATTAAAAAACTGTCAGACATCTCATCTCACTCTGTCTATCTGTTTGAGTATATGTGCTTAGACTTCCATTGTCTGAGAGAAATAGCGCCCCTACAGGTGCAGTTACCGGACTAAAAAAGGGAGGAGACTGTCTTTTGGTTTCACTTTTAAATCGGTTAAAATACAAATAAATACTTGGATTTAATTCACACTGACAAGCTAAACCAACATATATGATTAATATCAGGTCAGGGCTCATTAATAATTGATGTGTGGTCAGTGATACGTGAGAAACACGAGAGATGAATCACCGCTCTGAGCAAGAGCGTGTGGAATGATGAGCTCAGAAAAAAAACGAGTTTATTCTTGTTTTATAGCTATTAAAAATAAAGTATTGCAGCGATATCACACAATTCACCAATTAGAGCACACCAAGAGCTAAATTAAGATGTTTTTGAACTGTTTGTGTGAAAATGAAATATTCGCGGCTGCCTATCTGAAATCACTGCCTCCGATCAGCGCGCACAGTGTCACAAGTTCAAAACAAACGAATTTATTCTTGTTTAATAGCTTTTTAAAATAAATTATTGCCATAAATGCACACAATACACCCATTATAACACAACAAGAGCTAAATACAGGTGTTTGTGACCCGTTTATGTGCGCAAGACTATTTGAAAGCGCGACTGGCAGAATAACATATATCTCTCGAGCTGCAGGATTCTGCCTTTCGTCGTAAGAACGAACACATCAAGGACAAGATTATTTCAAAATACATAATAGCTTGGCGAATATAAACGAAAACAGCCACGTGAACATAAACTGTTGAGAAATAAATCTGAAGTGGATCTACTGGATTTTAATATTAAGTGACCGCATATACCAGCTGCTTCTGTCTTCAATTTTAATCTATATAAACAATTAAACTCATTCATCTTGGCTGCTTTTTTAATGTGTGTACGTATTTATTTATTATTTTGCTCTAACAAGACTTTAACTATCTATATTTAATTAAATCAATTACATTTTATTTTACATTTTATTTTTCCATTTCTGCATCTAAACACCTAAAAACCTAAAACATGCTCTATTATACTATTGTTAGCAATTTCTTTATCGTCCAATTCATCTGGTGTACACACTTTTATTTTCATAATAAACTTGTTTGTTAGATTATACACAGTTATAGTGGTCTATAATAAATATTGACAGGTTTTATTCAAGCTGTTTAGAATGATTGCCGTAGGCTAATTTTTTAAAATGTGAATCCAAAAAGAAAAAAATAAATAAAATTAAATAAATAAAAAACATTGGAAAAGAATAACTTGTACTTTTTTATACATTTTGTATAGTTTCATAGTTTATGCATTATAGTTATAAAAACAAACAAATTTAGCCACTCACATAGAAATCTTAGGCCTTATCCTTTTCTGACAGTTTTAGGGATTTTTAAAAATCCTAAAAAACCTTATTTGTGCTGCAAATAATAATTTCAAACTAATTTGATACTGACCTCTGACATCCTGTGACATGATATTTATTTGACTTGAAAAATAAAAAAAATAAAAATAAACAAACAACAACACTGATTGATACAGAACTCAGACATGTTATTGTGGATTTATGATAAACTCAGCCTGTAAATGAATTCATTCTCCTCCAAGAAGACACAAGTAGTTCTCACCAAACTGTTTTAACATGAAGCCAATATACTGAAGATGTTAAATTTCGAATGGGTTTAGGATACCTTAAATGGTGTGGCCATAGCGATTTATTAAAGTAACATAAAAAAATACAATAGTTATTTTACTATATCTTTAAAATTTTTAATTCCAACTCTTCATAATTTTTTATATACGTAGAAGTCATCATTTGAAGGAAGCACAGTAAGTTTCATAGCTTTATCATTTTCAAGAGCCAGCATAAAATTAAAACTATCATAACATATAAATCAAGCTTGCAATTCTTAGTACCAATAATGGCCACCAGATGGAGCTATAGGATTACTTTTAAATAATTATTGTAGAAACAAGTATGATTTAAATCATTTATAGAAATCTTTCAAAGAAAAATAATATGAATTTTATGTATTTTACTGATAAAATGACCCTCACTTAATTAGAATAACAAGCTGAAGTATTGTGAACTGTATATTAAGAATAATTCTTTATAGGCTTTATGGACAGATACGTTTTGAGTGACTCTTGAAGGATCAGCACCACATCCTCTTTTACCACTGTTTAAAGAATGTATCTTACAGTACAGGTGCGGATCAATTTTGAATGGCTTGAATGGTTTTGTCGTGGTGATTTTTTGAAATAACAGTAAAAAAGTAACCAGTAAATGTCTTTTATTTTTTTAAGTGCAGCTTCTAAACACTTCAAAAAAATGTACACATAGAAGACAAGTCATTCTGAGGAAATATGCATGGTTTCATGACTATACAACACTATATGGATGATAGAAAATAAAAAAACTATCATACATCTGATGTCACTCTGTCCCTCTGTCACCGTGGGTAATGTGTGTGTGTGTGTGTGTGTGTGTGTGTGTGTGTGTGTGTGTGTGTTAAGTGAATTAGGTGTGAAACTATCAGGGAGCATTTAGTCTCCAGTGCCAACATTTTACAGAACTGCCACTTTCCTGGAGTCTCAGAATTACAATGTGTCAGGTTCTGAGAAATCAGAGATTCCAAAAAATTATTTAATTAGAATACCATGAAGTATTGTGAAATACTATATATTAAGACTTTATATATATGCTTTATGAACAGATTAGAGTGACTCGTAAAGGACCAGCACCACCTCCTCTTGTCTGATGGTTTGAGGAATATATCTTCCAGAATCCGGGATTAAGATTTAGGAGCTCATTTTTATTCCACCTCCTTACCTGAAAGTCTGTCTTGCACAATTGACTAAAAATTAATTTTCACATTAATTCCTAATTATTTTGCAATTATTTTTGTCAGTTCTTCTTGACCTGTTTTTTTTTTCTTCTTCTTTTCTGACCTCATGACCCAGTCAGCATTTTTGTACAATGGTCAAGTCTTATCTTATCCATTTCTGTATTGCATTTGTGTTTGATATTTCTCATGGGTATTACATAATTTTCGACTTTGAGTTAAAACAGTTTGAGTTAAAACTCTTTTTTAGCGCATTTCATCTGTAAAAGAAAACATGCCTAATAATTCTGCATATGAATATAAGGAGTTTTTCTCTTCCAGCTTTCCTGGACTATTGTATAGCACTCATAAATGATTAAATAAAAAATAATGGTAGTTATTAAGATTGATATGGTTTGGAATTGGTAAAATGTGCTTGGAAAAAAATCACAATAAAACAATGTTTTAATGTTTAAGTTTGGAATATTAACTGACATGAATGAATGCTATATAAATATTGTTCATGTTAACATAATGTTTATAAATGAAATCTTATTGTAAAGTGTTACTATCTATATATATATATATATATATATATATATATATATATATATATATATATATATATATATTGTTCTGTGAATGTGATTTTAAAGTCTAGATGATTCGGATTAACCCTTTAACCGCCATATCCTTTAAAACCTCACTGCCAGAGGGATATTGTGAATGCATGTGCCCGCTGGGCACAGTTTACCTGATGCCACCGGGGTGGTGATGGCATTGGTGGCTTGAGCCCGCCATCGCTGCTTGCAGCTATATTTAGGGCTCAAGCCCGAAGGGGCGAAGAGCCCTATTGTTCTTCTAAGGATTATTCTTATTATTATTATTATTATTTTTTTTTATTAAACCTTCCGGGGGTTTTTGGGGGCCTTAACATGCTCAAAAACTCATGAAAATTGGCACACACATTGGAATCTGCGGCCATCAGGACGCTGCAGAGGCTGGGACCCGGGCGTGGCACAGGGGCTCTACAGCGCCCCCTGGAACACTGTCAGAAATCATGAACCATAGCTCACACACACTTGCATATATTTATATGAAACTCGGTAGACTTATAGATCTCATTGAGCCAAACAACTTTCACACTTTATGTCATAGGCTCCGCCCAACAGGAAGTCAGCTATTCAGGGCTGTTTAAAAAAAGCATGCTCTGGAATTTGAAATACTCCTCTGAGGTTTACAACCCGTTCGCCACGAAACTCGGTGAACATGATCTCAAGACATTGGGGATGAAAAATTGCGAGGGGATTTTTGATATCTCGAACGGTTTGCCCGTGGCGAGGCGTTGAAATTAGGGCAAAAAGTGAGAAACAGGAAATGCCTAATAACATCCACATACATTGCCTGAGTTTGATCAAACTTCATCGGTTTGTTCGTTGTATGATACCGATCGTATATATGTGACTATTGAGAGTCAACGTTATAGCGCCACCAACTGGCAGCAGGAAGTGAGTGATTTTCAAAATGCTTTGAATTCAGCATCTTATTTTTACTCGATTTGCTTCAAACTTCATCAGAATAATGACAAAACATGGCCGATGTAAATCTGTTGTGGGGATATTGATATCTTATATATTGTTGCCATGGCAATGTGTCAAACTTGAATATTCTGTTATGGTGATTTTGAGGCAGATAACAACCTCAGATTTACATGAAACTCAAAACACATATCAGTATTCTTGATAGCTAGACAATGGAAAAAGCTTTTAAAAGGGCGTGGAAGAGGCACTCTATAGCGCCACCTTTTGTCAAAAGTGGGGGGGTTAGTTTTAGCTACAGACACCAAACTCGGTACAAAAATTGTTCTTATCAAGACGGACAACTTTCTAATTCACAGTCATCAGCTACGATCAACAGGAAGTCAGCTATTTTGATTTGAATGTGGATTTTTTTTTTACATTTAGCTGTGAATTAATGCATACTGCTCAGAGGATAGTAACACTATACACACCAAACTTTGTCTACATGATGCCAAAACATTTTAAACAACTTAAATTGCCAATGGATTTTGGATAGCTTGAACGGTTTTTTCGTGGTGATTTTTTTAAATGACAATAAAAATGGAATTATTAATTGTCCTGCATTTTTAAATTCTAAACACTTCAAAACCTTTTTTCATACAGAAAAAAAGTCATTCTGAGTAAATATGGATAGTTTCACGACTTTACATCACTGTATGGATAACAGAAAATTAAAAAACTGTCAGAAATCTCATCTCACTCTGTCCCTCTGTTTGAGTATATGTGCTTCAGACTTCGATTGTCTGAGAGAAATAGCGCCCCTACAGGTTCAATTCCCGGACTTTTACTTTCACTTTTAAATTGGTTAAAATACAAATAAATACTTATATTTAATTCACACTGACAAGCTAAACCAACATATCTGATTATTACCGGTTCAGGGCTCATGGATAAATTATTTCTGGCCAGAGATACGTGAGAAATAGGAGAGATGAATCACCGCTGTGACCACGAGCGTCTGGAGTAAAGAGCTCAGAAAAAACGAATTTATTCCTGTTTTAAAGCTTTTAAAAATAAATTATTACAGCGATATCACACAATCAACCAATTAGAACACACCAAGAGCTAAATTCAGATGTTTTTGAACTGCCTATCTGAAATCACGGCTCCGATCAGCGCTAACAGTGTCGAGCTCAAAACAAACGAATTTATTCTTGTTTAAGAGCTTTTTTAAATAAAATATTACCACAAATGCACACAATAAACCCATTGTAACACTACAAGAGCTAAATGCAGGTGCTTGTGACTCGTTTAAGTGTGCAAGACTATTTGAAAGCGCGACTGGCAGAATAACATATATCTCTCGAGCTGCAGGTTTCTGGCTTTCGTCGTACGAACGAACACATCACGGACAAGATTATTTCAAAATAGCTTGGCGAATATGAACGAAAACAGCCAATTGAACATAAACTGTTGAGAAATAAATCTGAAGTGGATCTACTGGATTTTAATATTAAGTGACCGCATATACCAGCTGCGTCTGTCTTAAATTTGAATCTATAAAAAAAATGAAACTCATTCATCTTGTCTGCTTTTTTAATGTGTGTACCTATGTATTTATTATTTTGCTCTAACAAGAATTAATCTATATTTAATTAAATCAATTACATTTTATTTTACATTTTATTTGTCCATTTCTGCATCTTAACGCCTAAAAACATAAAACATGCTCTATTATACTATTGTTAGCAATTTCTTTATCGTCCAATTTATCTGGTGTACACACTTTTATTTTCATAATAAACTTGTTTGTTAGATTATACACAGTTACAGTGGTCTATAATAAATATTAACAGGTTTTATTCAAGCTGTTTAGAATGATTGCAGTAGGCTAATTTTTTTAAATGTAAATCCAAAAAAAAAAAAAATAATAATAATAAAAAACATTGGAAAACAATAACTGTTGTACTTTTTTATACATTTTGTATAATTTCATAGTTTATGCATTATAGTTATAAAAACAAATAAATGTAGCCACTCACATAGAAATAGGCCTTATCGTTTTCTGACAGTTTTAGGGATTTTTAAAAATCCTAAAAAACCTTATTTGTGCTGCAAATAATAATTTCAAACTCAAAAAGTAAATAGTCAGTTCATGCTTTATAAAGCCTTGTCCCAATATTAATAGTCAGTAGTAAGCAGTTTATAAATACAGCTATAAATAGCTTGTTTTTGGTTTATAAGCACATTTGTTAAAAAGGAGAGTAAAGGATCAGTTATCTTCCTATGAAAAATAAAAAAATAAAAATAAACAAACAACAACACAGATTGATACAGAACTCAGAAATTCTATTGTGGATTTATGATAAAATCAGCCTGTAAATGATTTCATACTCCTCCAAGAAGACACAAGTAGTTCACACCAAACTTTTTTTAACATGAAGCCAATATACTGAGATGTTAAATTGTGAATGGGTTTAGGATAGCTTAAATGGTGTGGTCATAGCGATTTATTAAAGTAACATAAACAAAATACAATAGTTATTTTACTATATCTTTACAATTTTTCATTCCAACTCTTCATATTTTTTTATTTACGTAGAAGTCATCATTTGAAGGAAGCACAATAAGTTTCAAAGCTTTATTATGTTCAGGAGCCAGCATAAAATTAAAACTATCATAACATATAAATCAAGCTTGCAATTCTTGGTACCAATAATGGCCACCAGATGGAGCTATAGGATTACTTTTAAATAATTATTGTAGAAACAAGTATGATTTAAATCATTTATAGAAATCTTTCAAAGAAAAATAATATGAATTTTATGTATTTTTACTGATAAAATGAACCTCACCTAATTAGAATAACAAGCAGAAGTATTGTGAACTGTATATTAAGAATAATTCTTTATAGACTTTATGGACAGATACGTTTTGAGTGACTCTTGAAGCTTCAGCACCACATCCTCTTTTACCACTGTTTAAAGAATTTATCTTACAGAACAGGTGCGAATGAATTTTGGATAGCTTGAATGGTTTTGTCGTGGTGATTTTTTTGAAATAACAGTAAAAAAGTAACCAGTAAATGTCTTTTATTTTTTGTAAGTGCAGCTTCTAAACACTTCAAAAAAATGTACATATAGAAGACAAGTCATTCTGAGGAAATATGCATAGTTTCATGACTATACAACACTATATGGATGATAGAAAATTAAAAAACTATCATATATCTGATGTCACTCTGTCCCTCTGTCACAGTGGGTAGTGTGTGTGTGTGTGTGTGTGTGTGTGTGCGTGTGTGTTTGTGTGTGTGTTAAGTGAATTAGGTGTGAAACTATCAGGGAGCATTTAGTCTCCAGCGCCAACATTTTACAGAACTGCCACTTTCCTGGAGTCTCAGAATTACTCGGTGTCAGGTTCTGAGAGATCTAAGATTCCAAAAAACTATTTAATTAGAATACCATGAAGTATTGTGAAATACTATATATTAAGACTTTATATATAGGCTTAATGAACAGATTTGAGTGACTCATGAAGGACCAGCACCACCTCCTCTTGTCCGATGGTTTGAGGAATATATCTTCCAGAATCTGGGATTAAGATTTAGGTGCTCATTTTTATTCCACCTCCTTTCCTGAAAAGTCTGTCTTGCAGAATTGACTAAAAATTAATCTTCACATGAATTCCTAATTATTTTGCAATTCTTTTTGTCAGTTCTTCTTGACCTGCTTTTTTCTTCTTCTTTTCTGACCTCATGACCCAGTCAGCATTTTTTGTACAATGGTCAAGTCTTAACTTATCCATTTCTGTATTGCATTTGTGTTTGATATTTCTCATGGGTATTTCATAATTTTCGACTTTACAGTTTGAGTTAAAACTCTTTTTTAGCGCATTTCATCTGTAAAAGAAAACATGGCTAATAATTCTGCACACATGAATATAAGGAGTTTTTCTCTTCCAGCTTTCCTGGACTATTGTATAGCACTCATAAATGATTAAATAAAAAATAATGGTAGTTATTAAGATTGATATGGTCTGGAATTGGTAAAATGTGCTTGGAAAAAAATCACAATAATTTTTTTTTTTAATGTTTAAGTTTGGAATATTAACTGACATGAATGAATGCTATATAAATATTGTTTATGTTAACATAATGTTTATAAATGAAATCTTATTGTAAAGTGTTACTAAAGTTATAAATATATATTGTTCTGTTAATGTGATTTTAAAGTCTAGATGATTCGGATTAACCCTTTAACTGCCATATCCCTTAAAACCTCACAGCCAGAGGGATATTGTGAATGCATGTGGCCGCTGGGCACAGTTTACCTGATGCCACGGGGGTGGCGATGGCATTGGTGGCTTGAGCCCGCCATCGCTGCTTGCAGCTATATTTAGGGCCCGAGCACCGATGGTGTGAGGACCCTCTTGGAATTGCTCCGTTTATTATTATTATTATTATTATTATTCTCCAAAATGAATCGGATTTTTGAGGGCCTAAACATGCTCGAAAAGTCATGAAACTTTGCACACACCTCAGAACTGGCGAAAATTTACGTCTGATATGGGTTTCAGAAGTGGGTGTGGCAAAATGGCTCAACAGCGCCACCTATACACGTTCAACGGTGTGCGCCTCGAGCTACGTTTCATGTACATGTATGAAAATCGGTATACACATGTAACTCTCCAATACCTACAAAAAAGTCTCTTGGAGCAAAATCCGAAACCCAACAGGAAGTCGGTTATTACTAATATTATGAGCAAATTTTGTGTCATTTTTGTCATTTCCATGCGTTGTATTTTAACGAACTCCTCCTAGAGATTCATTCAGATCAACACCAAATTTGGTATGCCTAATCTGAAGGCCTTTGCGATGTTAAATTGCGAAGCTTTTGAGTTTTCGTTAATGGGCGTGTCCATGGCGGCCTGGCGAATTTCGATGATTCGCCATGAAACAGGAAGTTGCTATAACTCAGACATACAATGACCAATCTGCCCCAAACTTCACATGTTTGATGAGTCTCCTGACCTGAACAGATTGACATGCCCATATTCAGTTATAGTCATAGCGCCACCTATTGGCAACAGGAAGTGACATATTTTACACTGCGATGAACTACTCCTATAAATTTTATGACATCAATGTATTTTTTGTGGTCAGTCTAATCTAAAGGCCTGTGCGATGTTAAGTTGTGAAGATCTTGAGTTTTCGTTAAAAGGCGTGTCCATGGCGCCGTCACGAAGTTCGATGTCTCGCCATAGGAATAAAAGATGTTATAACTCAGGCATAAAATGTCCGATCTTCACCAAACTTCACATGTGTGATAAGAGTCCTGGCCTGAACACATCTGAAGGCCAAAATTCCATCAGGTTTGGCAAAATGGCTCGATAGCGCCACCTATACACTTTCAACAGAGTGCGCCTCAAGCTATGTTTCACGTACATGTACAAAAATCGGTATACACATGTAACACACCAATACCTACAAAAAAGTCTCTTGGTACGAAATCCGAATCCCAACAGGAAGTCGGTTATTTAGAATTTTCTCTGCAAAATTGGCGTTGTTTTTGCCATTTTCAGGGGTTGTACTTTAACGAACTCCTCCTAGAGATTTATTCAGATCAACACCAAACCTGGTCAGTGTAATCTTAAGCCCTTTGCGATGTTAAATTGCGAAGATCTTTAGATTTCGTTAAAGGGTGTGTCCATGGCGGCCTGACAAATTTCGATGTTTCGCCATGAAAAAGGAAGTTGCTGTAACTCAGACATACAATGTCCAATCTGCCCCAAACTTCACATGTTAGATAAAACTTCTGCCCTTAACAGATCTACATGCCCACATTCAGTTATAGTCATAGCGCCACCTATTGGCAACAGGAAGTGATATGTTTTACGCTGTGACAAACTACTCCTAGAAATTTTTTGACATCAATGTCTTTTTTGTGGTCAGTCTAATCTAAAGGCCTGTGCGATGTCAACTTTTGGAGATCTTGAGTTTTTGTTAAAGGGCGTTTCCATGGTGCCATGACAAAATTTGATGTCTTGCCACAGCAAGAGAAGTTGTTGTAACTCAAGCATAAAATGTTCAATCTTCCCCAAACTTCACAAGTTTGATAAGAGTCCTGGCCTGAACACATCTGAAGGCCAATATTCCATTATAATGATAGCGCCACCTGCTGGCAACAGTAAGATTGGCACATATATGGGATATACTTTGATATATTCCACTTATATTTAGGACATTAAATGCATATTTCTCAACGTTCACCTTTTTACTAAAGCCACACGATGGCGGTGAGCCCGGGTGCGAGGGCCCGTTCATCGCTGCTTGCAGCTTTAATTAGGGCCCGAGCACCGATGGTGTGAGGACCCTCTTGGAATTGCTCCGTTTATTATTATTATTATTATTATTATTATTATTATTATTATTATTATTATTATTATTATTATTATTCTCCAAAATGAATCGCATTTTTGAGGGCCTAAACATGCTCGAAAAGTCATGAAACTTTGCACACACCTCAGAACTGGCGAAAATTTACGTCTGATATGGGTTTCAGAAGTGGGTGTGGCAAAATGGCTCAACAGCGCCACCTATACACGTTCAACGGTGTGCGCCTCGAGCTACGTTTCATGTACATGTATGAAAATCGGTATACACATGTAACTCTCCAATACCTACAAAAAAGTCTCTTGGAGCAAAATCCGAAACCCAACAGGAAGTCGGTTATTACTAATATTATGAGCAAATTTTGTGTCATTTTTGTCATTTCCATGCGTTGTATTTTAACGAACTCCTCCTAGAGATTCATTCAGATCAACACCAAATTTGGTATGCCTAATCTGAAGGCCTTTGCGATGTTAAATTGCGAAGCTTTTGAGTTTTCGTTAATGGGCGTGTCCGTGGTGGCCTGGCGAATTTCGATGATTCGCCATGAAACAGGAAGTTGCTATAACTCAGACATACAATGACCAATCTGCCCCAAACTTCACATGTTTGATGAGACTCCTGACCTGAACAGATTGACATGCCCATATTCAGTTATAGTCATAGCGCCACCTATTGGCAACAGGAAGTGACATATTTTACACTGCGATGAACTACTCCTAGAAATTTTATGACATCAATGTATTTTTTGTGGTCAGTCTAATCTAAAGCCCTGTGCGATGTTAAGTTGTGAAGATCTTGAGTTTTCGTTAAAAGGCGTGTCCATGGCGCCGTCACGAAGTTCGATGTCTCGCCATGGGAATAAAAGATGTTATAACTCAGGCATAAAATGTCCGATCTTCCCCAAACTTCACATGTGTGATAAGAGTCCTGGCCTGAACACATCTGAAGGCTAAAATTCCATCAGGTGTGGCAAAATGGCTCGATAGCGCCACCTATACACTTTCAACAGAGTGCGCCTCGAGCTATGTTTCACGTACATGTACAAAAATCGGTATACACATGTAACACACCAATACCTAAAAAAAAGTCTCTTGGTACGAAATCCGAATCCCAACAGGAAGTCGGTTATTTAGAATTTTCTCTGCAATATTGGCATTGTTTTTGCCATTTTCAGGGGTTGTACTTTAACGAACTCCTCCTAGAGATTTATTCAGATCAACACCAAACCTGGTCAGTGTAATCTTAAGCCCTTTGCGATGTTAAATTGCGAAGATCTTTAGATTTCGTTAAAGGGCGTGTCCATGGTGGCCTGACAAATTTCGATGTTTCGCCATGAAAAAGGAAGTTGCTGTAACTCAGACATACAATGTCCAATCTGCCCCAAACTTCACATGTTAGATAAAACTTCTGCCCTTAACAGATCTACATGCCCACATTCAGTTATAGTCATAGCGCCACCTATTGGCAACAGGAAGTGACATGTTTTACGCTGCAACAAACTACTCCTATAATTTTTTTGAGATTAACATATATTTTGTGGTCAGTCTAATCTAAAGGCCTGTGCAATGTTAACTTTTGGAGATCTTGAGTTTTTGTTAAAGGCCGTTTCCATGGCGCCATGACAAAATTTGATGTCTTGCCACAACAAGAGAAGTTGTTGTAACTCAAGCATAAAATGTTCAATCTTCCCCAAACTTCACATGTTCGATAAGAGTCCTGGCCTGAACACATCTGAAGGCCAATATTCCATTATAATGATAGCGCCACCTGCTGGCAACGGTAAGATTGGCACATATATGGGATATACTTTGATATATTCCACTTATATTTAGGACATTAAATGCATATTTCTCAACGTTCACCTTTTTACTAAAGCAACACGATGGCGGTGAGCCCGGGTGCGAGGGCCCGTTCATCGCTGCTTGCAGCTTTAATTATTATTATTATTCCGCTTCTCCAAAATGAATCGCATTTTTGAGGGCCTAAACATGCTCGAAAAGTCATGAAACTTTGCACACACCTCAGAACTGGCGAAAATTTACGTCTGATATGGGTTTCAGAAGTGGGTGTGGCAAAATGGCTCAACAGCGCCACCTATACACGTTCAACGGTGTGCGCCTCGAGCTACGTTTCATGTACATGTATGAAAATCGGTATACACATGTAACTCTCCAATACCTACAAAAAAGTCTCTTGGAGCAAAATCCGAAACCCAACAGGAAGTCGGTTATTTCTAATATTATGAGCAAATTTTGTGTCATTTTTGTCATTTCCATGCGTTGTATTTTAACGAACTCCTCCAAGAGATTCGTTCAGATCAACACCAAATTTGGTATGCCTAATCTAAAGGCCTTTGCGATGTTAAATTGCGAAGCTTTTGAGTTTTCGTTGAAGGGTCTGTGTGTGGCGGCCTGGCGAATTTCGATGATTCGCCATGAAACAGGAAGTTGCTATAACTCAGACATACAATGACCAATCTGCCCCAAACTTCACATGTTTGATGGGACTCCTGACTTGAACAGATTGACATGCCCATATTCAGTTATAGTCATAGCGCCACCTATTGGCAACAGGAAGTGACATATTTTACACTGCGATGAACTACTCCTAGAAATTTTATGACATCAATGTATTTTTTTTGGTCAGTCTAATCTAAAGGCCTGTGCGATGTTAAGTTGTGAAGATCTTGAGTTTTCATTAAAAGGCGTGTCCATGGCGCCGTCACGAATTTCGATGTCTCGCCATGGGAATAAAAGATGTTATAACTGAGGCATAAAATGTCCGATCTTCCCCAAACTGCACATGTGTGATAAGAGTCCTGGCCTGAACACATCTGAAGGCCAAAATTCCATCAGGTGTGGCAAAATGGCTCGATAGCGCCACCTATACACGTTCAACAGAGTGCGCCTCGAGCTATGTTTCATGTACATGTACAAAAATCGGTATACACATGTAACACACCAATACCTACAAAAAAGTCTCTTAGTACGAAATCCGAATCCCAACAGGATGTCGGTTATTTAGAATTTTCTCTGCAAAATTGGCGTTGTTTTTGCCATTTTCAGGGGTTGTACTTTAACGAACTCCTCCTAGAGATTTATTCAGATCAACACCAAACCTGGTCAGTGTAATCTTAAGCCCTTTGCGATGTTAAATTGCGAAGATCTTTAGATTTCGTTAAAGGGCGTGACCATGGCGGCCTGACAAATTTCGATGTTTCGCCATGAAAAAGGAAGTTGCTGTAACTCAGACATTCAATGTCCAATCTGCCCCAAACTTCACATGTCAGATAAAACTTCTGCCCTTAACAGATCTACATGCCCAAATTCAGATATAGTCATAGCGCCACCTATTGGCAACAGGAAGTGACATGTTTTACGCTGCGACAAACTACTCCTGTAATTTTTTTGAGATTAACATATATTTTTTGGTCAGTCTAATCTAAAGGCCTGTGCAATGTTAACTTTTGGAGATCTTGAGTTTTTGTTAAAGGGCGTTTTCCATGGCGCCATGACAAAATTTGATGTCTTGCCACAGCAAGAGAAGTTGTTGTTACTCAAGCATAAAATGTTCAATCTTCCCCAAACTTCACATGTTTGATAAGAGTCCTGGCCTGAACACATCTGAAGGCCAATATTCCATTATAATGATAGCGCCACCTGCTTGCAACGGTAAGATTGGCACAAATATGGGATATACTTTGATATATTCCACTTATATTTATGACATTAAATGCATATTTCTCACCGTTCACCTTTTTACTAAAGCAACTCGCTGGTAGTGAGCCCGGGTGCGAGGGCACGTTCATCGCTGCTTGCAGCTTTAATTATTAGGGCTCAAGCCTGGAGGGCGAGAGCCCTATTGTTTTCCTTAGGTTTATTTTTTATTATTATTATTATTATTTATTTTTATTTTTTTCTAACGTTACGGGGGCTTTTGGGGCCCTTAACATGCTTATAAAGTCTTGAAAATTGGCACACACATTGGAACCTGCGGCAATTAGGGCCGGGCAGAGACTGATACACGGGCGTGGCACAGGGGCTCTACAGCGCCCCCTGGAATATGGAGGGCCATATATCATACATACTTGTACGTAGACATACGAAACTCGGTACACATATAGAACTCATCAATACAAACAACTTTCGTATTGCATATCATAGGCTCCGCCCAACAGGAAGTTGGCTATTTAGGGTTTATTATTCATATTTGTCGTCAAAGTTGTGGGGGCTTTTGGAGTCCTTAACATACTCAAAAACTCTTGAAAATTTGCACACACCTTTGGATCTGTGGCCTTTAGGAGCCTGCAGAGGTTGGGACCCGGGTGTGGCACAGGGGCTCTACGGCGCCCCCTTGGAACACAGTCATAAATATTGATGTATAGCTCACACATACTTGCCCGTATTAATATGAAACTCAGTACACATATAGATCTCATCGTGCCGAACAACTTGCGTATTGCATGTCATAGGCTCCGCCCAACAGGAAGTCAGCTATTTAGAGTTATGTAAAAAGCACATGCTCTGGAATTTGATATACTTGTCATAGGTTTTTTACTCGATTGCCACCAAACTCGGTCAACATGATCTCAAGACATTGGGGATGAAAAATTGCCAGGGGATTTTTGATATCTCGAACGGTTTGCTCGTAGCGAGGCGTTGAATTTATGGCGAGAATTGAGAAACAGGAAGTGTCTAATACCATCCACATACATTTCCTAATTTTAATCAAACTTCATCAGATTATTCATTGTATGATGTCGATCGCATATGTGTGACTATTAGGAGTCAAAGTTATAGCGCCACCAACTGGCAGCAGGAAGTGTGTCATTTTCAAAATGCTTTGAATTCAGCATCTTATTTTTACTCGATTTGCTTCAAACTTCATCAGAATAATGTTAAAACACAGCCGATATAAATCTGCTGGGGGGATATTGATATCTAGGCCCAGGTCAGGAAGCAGACAGACTGGCTAAACCGACCGTCTGCTAGCTGCCTCCCGTCACAGAGGTCAGTTAATTCTCAGCACATAGAGACTCTTTCACCTAGATATCACACTATAGAGACTGTGTCTGTTCCCCGAACTAGAAAATACAAAAAACGTCCAAACCAAGTTAAGGTTAACAATTTAATTGAGGTTCAACAAATAAAAAACAAATGCAATATGGATAAACAAATGATAAAGATTGGCTTATTGAATATCAGATCCATTTCTACGAAAACACTTTTTGTAAATAATATGATAACTGATCATAATATAGATGTGCTCTGTTTGACAGAAACTTGGCTAAAACCTGATGATTACATTATTTTAAATGAGTCCACCCCCCAAGATTATTGTTATAAACACGAGCCGCGTCTAAAAGGCAAAGGAGGAGGAGTTGCTTCAATTTATAACAACGTTTTCAGGATTTCTCAGAGGGCAGGCTTCAAGTATAACTCATTTGAAGTAATGGTGCTTCATATAAAATTTTCCAGAGAAACCAATGTTAATGATAAATCCCCTGTTATGTTTGTACTGGCTACTGTATACAGGCCACCAGGGCACCATACAGACTTTATTAAAGAGTTTGGTGATTTTACATCCGAGTTAGTTCTGGCTGCAGATAAATAGTTGGTGATTTTAATATCCATGTCGATAATGAAAAAGATGCATTGGGATCAGCATTTATAGACATTCTGAACTCTATTGGTGTTAGACAACATGTTTCAGGACCTACTCATTGTCGAAATCATACTCTAGATTTAATACTGTCACATGGAATTGATGTTGATAGTGTTGAAATTATTCAGCCAAGTGATGATATCTCAGATCATTATTTAGTTCTGTGTAAACTTCATATAGCCAAAATTGTAAATTCTACTTCTTGTTACAAGTATCGAAGAACCATCACTTCTACCACAAAAGACTGCTTTTTAAGTTATCTTCCTGATGTATCCGAATTCCTTAGCATATCCAAAACCTCAGAACAACTTGATGATGTAACAGAAACTATGGACTCTCTCTTTTCTAGCACTTTAAATACAGTTGCTCCTTTACGCTTAAGGAAGGTTAAGGAAAACAGTTTGACACCATGGTATAATGAGCAAACTCGCACCCTAAAGAGAGCAGCCCGAAAAATGGAGCGCAGCTGGAGGAAAACAAAACTAGAGGTATTTCGTATTGCTTGGCGGGAAAGTAGCACATCCTATAGAAAAGCATTAAAAACTGCTAGATCTGATTACTTTTCTTCTCTTTTAGAAGAAAACAAACATAACCCCAGGTATTTATTCAATACAGTGGCCAAATTAACGAAAAATAAAGCCTCAACAAGTGTTGACATTTCCCAACACCACAACAGTAATGACTTTATGAACTACTTTACTTCTAAAATCGATACTATTAGAGATAAAATTGCAACCATTCAGCCGTCAGCTACCGTGTCATATCAGACAGTGCACTATAGACCCCCTGAGGAACAGTTCCACTCATTCTCTACTATTGGAGAGGAAGAATTGTATAAACTTGTTAAATCATCTAAACCAACAACATGTATGTTAGACCCTATACCATCTAAGCTCTTAAAAGAGGTGCTTCCAGAAGTCATAGGTCCTCTTCTGACTATTATTAATTCCTCATTGTCATTAGGATATGTCCCCAAAACCTTCAAACTGGCTGTTATTAAGCCTCTCATAAAAAAGCCACAACTTGACCCCAGAGAACTTGTTAATTATAGACCAATCTCGAATCTCCCTTTTCTGTCCAAGATACTAGAAAAGGTGGTATCCTCACAATTATATTCCTTCTTAGAGAATAATGGTATATGTGAGGATTTCCAGTCAGGATTTAGACCGTATCATAGTACTGAGACTGTTCTCCTTAGAGTTACAAATGATCTGCTCTTATCATCTGATCGTGGGTGTATCTCTCTATTAGTTTTATTGGATCTTAGTGCTGCGTTTGACACAATTGACCACAACATTCTTTTGCATAGACTTGAACACTTTGTTGGCATCAGTGGAAGTGCATTAGCATGGTTTAAATCGTACTTATATGACCACCATCAGTTCGTAGCAGTGAATGAAGATGTATCATATCAATCACAAGTGCAGTATGGAGTACCTCAAGGCTCAGTACTAGGGCCACTACTCTTCACGCTTTATATGTTACCCTTGGGAGATATCATCAGGAAACATGGTGTTAGCTTTCACTGTTATGCTGATGATACGCAGCTCTATATTTCCTCGCAGCCTGGTGAGAAACACCAATTTGAAAAACTAATGGAATGCATAGTCGATATAAAAAATTGGATGACGAGTAATTTCTTACTGCTAAATTCAGAAAAAACAGAGGTGTTAATAATAGGGCCTAAAAACTCTGCTTGTAATAACCTAGAACACTGTCTAAGACTTGATGGTTGCTCTGTCAATTCTTCGTCATCAGTTAGGAACCTAGGTGTGCTACTTGATCGCAATCTTTCCTTAGAAAGCCACGTTTCTAGCATTTGTAAAACTGCATTTTTCCATCTCAAAAATATATCTAAATTACGGCCTATGCTCTCAATGTCAAATGCAGAAATGTTAATCCATGCATTTATGACTTCAAGGTTAGACTATTGTAATGCTTTATTGGGTGGTTGTTCTGCACGCTTGGTAAACAAACTACAGCTAGTCCAAAATGCAGCAGCAAGAGTTCTTACTAGAACCAGGAAGTATGACCATATTAGCCCGGTCCTGTCCACACTGCACTGGCTCCCTATCAAACATCGTATAGATTTTAAAATATTGCTTATTACTTATAAAGCCCTGAATGGTTTAGCACCTCAGTATTTGAATGAGCTCCTTTTACATTATACTCCTCTACGTCCGCTACGTTCTCAAAACTCAGGCAATTTGATAATACTTAGAATATCAAAATCAACTGCGGGCGGCAGATCCTTTTCCTATTTGGCGCCTAAACTCTGGAATAACCTACCTAACATTGTTCGGGAGGGAGACACACTCTTGCAGTTTAAATCTAGATTAAAGACCCATCTCTTTAACCTGGCATACACATAACATACTAATATGCTTTTAATATCCAAATCCGTTAAAGGATTTTTAGGCTGCATTAATTAGGTAAACCGGAACCGGAAACACTTCACATAACACCGTACTTTCTACATCATTAGAAGAATGGCATCTACGCTAATATTTGTCTGTTTCTCTCTTGTTCCGAGGTCACCGTGGCCACGAGATCCAGTCTGTGTCCAGATCAGAGGGTCACTGCAGTCACCCGGATCCAGTACGTATCCAGACCAGATGGTGGATCAGCACCTAGAAAGGACCTCTACTGTCCTGAAAGACAGCGGAGACCAGGACAACTAGAGCCCCAGATACAGATCCCCTGTAAAGACCTTGTCTCAGAGGAGCACCAGGACAAGACCACAGGAAACAGATGATTCTTCTGCACAATCTGACTTTGCTGCAGCCTGGAATTGAACTACTGGTTTCGTCTGGTCAGAGGAGAACTGACCCCCCAACTGAGCCTGGTTTCTCCCAAGGTTTTTTTCTCCATTCTGTCACCGATGGAGTTTCGGTTCCTTGCCGCTGTCGCCTCTGGCTTGCTTAGTTGGGGTCACTTCATCTACAGCGATATCGTTGACTTGATTGCAAATAAAAACAGACACTATTTCAACTGAACATAGATGACATAACTGAATTCAATGATGAACTGCCTTTAACTATCATTTTGCATTATTGAGACACTGTTTTCCAAATGAATGTTGTTCAGTGCTTTGACGCAATGTATTTTGTTTAAAGCACTATATAAATACAGGTGGATTGAATGATCTAAAAATACTGTTGCCGTGGCAACATGTCAAACTCTTATACTTCTCAGGTGATTTTGAGGCATATAACATGCTTAGAATTTCATCAAACTCAGAACACATATCAGTATTAGTGACAGCTAGACACTGGCAAAAGTTCATAAGAGGGCGTGGAAGAGGCACTCTATAGCGCCACCTTTTGTCAAAAGTGAGGGGGTTAGTTTTAGCTACAGACACCAAACTCAGTACAAAAATTGTTCTTATCAAGACGGACAACTTTCTAATTCACAGTCATCAGCTACGACCAATAGGAAGTCGGCTATTTTGATTTGAATGTGGATTGTTTTTTACATTTAGCTGTGAATTAATGCATACTGCTCAGAGGAGAGTAACACTATACACACCAAACTTGGTGTACATGTTGAAAAAACATTGAGGAACTTAAATTGTGAATGGGTTTTGGATAGCTTGGATGGTTTTGTCGTGGTGATTTTTTTAAATGACAATAAAGATGGAATTATAAATTTTCCTGCATTTTTAAATTCCAAACATTCCAAACCTTTTTTCATACAGAAAAAAGTTATTCTGAGTAAATATGCATAGTTTCATGACTTTACAACACTGTATGGATAACAGAAAATTAAAAAACTGTCAGACATCTCATATCACTCTGTCCATCTGTTTGAGTGTGTGTGCTTAGACTTCCATTGTCTGAGAGAAATAGCGCCCCTACAGGTGCATATCCTGAACTAAAAAAAGGGAGGAGACTGTCTTTTGGTTTCACTTTTAAATCGGTTAAAATACAAATAAATACTTGGATTTAATTCACACTGACAAGCTAAACCAACATATATGATTATTATCAGGTCAGGGCTCATTAATAATGGATGTGTGGTCAGTGATACGTGAGAAACACGAGAGATGAATCACCGCTCTGAGCAGGAGCGTGTGGAATGATGAGCTCAGAAAAAAACGAGTTTATTCTTGTTTTATACCTATTAAAAATAAAGTATTGCAGCGATATCACACAACTCACCAATTAGAGCACACCAACAGCTAAATTAAGATGTTTTTGAACTGTTTGTGTGAAAATGAAATATTCGCGGCTGCCTATCTGAAATCACTGCCTCCGATCAGCGCGCACAGTGTCACAAGTTCAAAACTAACGAATTTATTCTTGTTTAAGAGCTTTTTAAAATAAATTATTGCCATAAATGCACACAATACATCCATTATAACACAACACGAGCTAAATGCAGGTGTTTGTGACCCGTTTAAGTGTGCAAGACTATTTGAAAGCGCGACTGGCAGAATAACATATATATCTCGAGCTGCAGGATTCTGCCTTTCGTCGTAAGAACGAACACATCAGGGACAAGATTATTTCAAAATACATAATAGCTTGGCTAATATAAACAAAAACAGCCACGTGAACATAAAATGTTGAGAAATAAATCTGAAGTGGATCTACTGGATTTTAATGTTAAGTGACCGCATATACCAGCTGCTTCTGTCTTCAATTTTAATCTATATAAAAATTAAACTCATTCATCTTGGCTGCTTTTTTTTAATGTGTGTACGTATTTATTTATTATTTTGCTCTAACAAGACTTAATCTATATTTAATTAAATCAATTACATTATATTTTACATTTGATTTGTCCATTTCTGCATCTAAACGCCTAAAAACCTAAAACATGCTCTATTATATTATTGTTAGCAATTTCTTTATCGTCCAATTTATCTGGTGTACACACTTTTATTTTCATAATAAACTTGTTTGTTAGATTATACACAGTTACAGTGGTCTATAATAAATATTAACAGGTTTTATTCAAGCTGTTTAGAATGATTGCCATAGGCTAATTTTTTTAAATGTAAATAAAAAAAAAAATTAATAAAAAAATTAATAAATAAAAAACATTGGAAAAGAATAACTGTTGTACTTTTTTATACATTTTGTATAATTTAATAGTTTATGCATTATAGTTATAAAAACAAATAAATTTAGCCACTCAAATAGAAATCTTGGGCCTCATCCTTTTCTGACAGTTTTAGGGATTTTTAAAAATCCTAAAAAACCTTATTTGTGCTGCAAATAATAATTTCAAGTTGATTTGATACTGACTTCTGACATCCTGTGACATGATATTTATTTGAATTTACATAATCTCATGGATGTAACAGTAAATCTGTTCAGCTCACAGATCAAGACTAAGCTGTAATGCAAGCAGAACTTTCACAAATGATTGTACGTCAATAAAATCATTACAAAACACTTACAAATCATTTAAGGGATTTGATAACACTGTAAAATAATGTCTAATTTGTTAACATTAGCAAATGCATTGATAACACTTTATAATAACTGCACTCATTAGTAAATAGTCAGTTCATGCTTTATAAAGCCTTGTCCCAATATTAATAGTCAGTAGTAAGCAGTTTATAAATATAGCTATAAATAGCTCATTTATTAAAAGGTAGAGTAAAGGGTCAGTTATCTTCCTATGAAAAATAAAGAAATAAAAATAAACAAACAAAAACACAGATTGATACAGAACTCAGAAATGTTATTGTGGATTTATGATAAACTCAGCCTGTAAATGAATTCATTCTCCTCCAAGAAGACACAAGTAGTTCACACCAAACTGTTTTAACATGAAGACATATACTGAAGATGTTAAATTTCGAATGGGTTTAGGATACCTTAAATGGTGTGGCCATAGCGATTTATTAAGTGAACATAAAATAATACAATAGTTATTTTACTATATCTTTAAAATTTTTAATTCCAACTCTTCATAATTTTTTATATACGTAGAAGTCATCATTTGAAGGAAGCACAGTAAGTTTCATAGCTTTATCATTTTCAAGAGCCAGCATAAAATTAAAACTATCATAAATTATAAATCAAGATTGCAATTCTTAGTACCAATAATGGCCACCAGATGGAGCTATAGGATTACTTTTAAATAATTATTGTAGAAACAAGTATGATTTAAATCATTTATAGAAATCTTTCAAAGAAAAATAATATGTATTTTATGTATTTTACAGATAAAATGACCCTCCCTTAATTAGAATAACAAGCTGAAGTATTGTGAACCGTATATTAAGAATAATTCTTTATAGGCTTTATGGACAGAGACGTTTTGAGTGACTCTTGAAGGTTCAGCACCACATCCTCTTTTACCACTGTTTAAAGAATGTATCTTACAGTACAGGTGTGGATGAATTTTGAATAGCTTGAATGGTTTTGTCGTGGTGATTTTTTGAAATAACAGTAAAAAAGTAACCAGTAAATGTCTTTTATTTTTTTTAAGTGCAGCTTCTAAACACTTTAAAAAAATGTACACATAGAAGACAAGTCATTCTGAGGAAATATGCATAGTTTCATGACTATACAACACTATATGGATGATAGAAAATTAAAAAAACTATCATACATCTGATGTCACTCTGTCCCTCTGTCACCGTGGGTAATGTGTGTGTGTGTGTGTGTGTGTGTGTTAAGTGAATTAGGTGTGAAACTATCAGGGAGCATTTAGTCTCCAGCGCCAACATTTTACAGAACTGCCACTTTCCTGGAGTCTCAGAATTACAATGTGAGAGATCTAAGATTCCAAAAAATTATTTAATTAGAATACCATGAAGTATTGTGAAATACTATATATTAAGACTTTATATATAGGCTTTATGAACAGATTAGAGTGACTCGTGAAGGACCAGCACCACCTCCTCTTGTCTGATGGTATGAGGAATATATTTTCCTGAATCCGGGATTAAGATTTAGGAGTTCATTTTTATTACACCTCCTTTCCTGAAAGTCTGTCTTGCAGAATTGACTAAAAATTAATCTTCACATTAATTCCTAATTATTTTGCAATTATTTTTGTCAGTTCTTCTTGACCTGTTTTTTTCTTCTTCTTTTCTGACCTCATGACCCAGTCAGCATTTTTGTACAATGGTCAAGTCTTAACTTATTTATTTCTGTATTGCATTTGTGTTTGATATTTCTCATGGGTATTCCGTAATTTTGACTTTGAGTTAAAACAGTTTGAGTTAAGACTCTTTTTTAGCGCATTTCATCTGTAAAAGAAAACATGCCTAATAATTCTGCACACATGAATATAAGGAGTTTTTCTCGTCCAGCTTTCCTGGACTATTGTATAGCACTCATAAATGATTAAATAAAAAATAATGGTAGTTATTAAGATTGATATGGTTTGCAATTGGTAAAATGTGCTTGGAAAAAAATCACAATAAAACTATGTTTTAATGTTTAAGTTTGGAATATTAACTGACATGAATGAATGCTATATAAATATTGTTCATGTTAACATAATGTTTATAAATGAAATCTTATTGTAAAGTGTTACTATATATATATATATATATATATATATATATATATATATATATATATAGTTCTGTGAATGTGATTTTAAAGTCTAGATGATTCAGATTAACTTTTAATATTGTGAATGCATGTGCCCGCTGGACACAGTTTACCTGATGCCACCAGGGTGGCGATGGCATTGGTGGCTTGAGCCCGCAATCGCTGCTTGCAGCTATATTTAGGGCCCGAGCACCGATGGTGTGAGGACCCTCTTGGAATTGCTCCGTTTATTATTATTATTAGGGCCCGAGCACCGATGGTGTGAGGACCCTATTGGAATTGCTCCGTTTATTAGGGCCCGAGCACCGATGGTGTGAGGACCCTCTTGGAATTGCTCCGTTTATTATTATTATTATTATTATTATTAGGGCCCGAGCACCGATGGTGTGAGGACCCTCTTGGAATTGCTCCGTTTATTATTATTATTATTATTATTATTAGGGCCCGAGCACCGATGGTGTGAGGACCCTCTTGGAATTGCTCCGTTTATTATTATTATTATTATTAGGGCCCGAGCACCGAAGGTGTGAGGACCCTATTGTATCTGCTTCGTTTATTATTATTATTATTATTATTATTATTACGGTGCCAAATGAATCGCCTTTTTGAAGGCCTAAACATACTCAAAAAGTCAGGAAAATTTGCACACACCTCCGAACTGGCGAAAATTTACGTCTGATATGGGTTTCAGAAGTGGGCGTGGCAAAATGGCTCGATAGCGCCACCTATACACGTTCAGCGGTGTGCGCCTCGAGCTACGTTCCACGCACATGTATGAAAATCGGTACACACATGTAACACACCAAGACCTACAAAAAAGACTCTTGGAGCAAAATTCTAAACCCAACAGGAAGTCAGATATTTTTTATTTTATGAGCAAATTTTTTGTCATTTTTGCCATTTCTATGCATTGTATTTTAACGAACTCCTCCTAGAGATTTATTCAGATCAACACCAAATTCGGTATGCCTAATCTAAAGGGCTTTGCGATGTTAAATTGCGAAGATCTTGAGTTTTCGTTCAAGTTCGTGTCCGTGGCGGCCTGGCGAATTTCGATGATTCGCCATGAAAAATGAAGTTGCTATAACTCAGACATACAATGTCCAATCTGCCCCAAACTTCACATGTTTGATGAGACTCTGACCCTGAACAGATTGACATGCCCATATTCAGTTAAAGTCATAGCGCCTCCTATTGGCAACAGGAAGTGGCATATTTTACACTGCGACAAACTACTCCTAGAAATTTTACAACATCAATGTCTTTTTTGTGGTCAGTCTAATATAAAGGCCTGTGCGATGTTAAATTGTGAAGATCTTGAGTTTTGGTTAAAAGGCGTGTCCATGGCGCCGTGACGAAGTTCGATGTCTCGCCATGGGAATAAAAGATGTTATAACTCAGGCATAAAATGTCCGATCTTCCCCAAACTGCACATGTGTGATAAGAGTCCTGGCCTGAACACATCTGAAGGCCAAAATTCCATCAGGTGTGGCAAAATGGCTCGATAGCGCCACCTATACACTTTCAACAGAGTGCGCCTCGAGCTATGTTTCACGTACATGTACAAAAATCGGTATACACATGTAACACACCAATACCTACAAAAAAGTCTCTTGGTACGAAATCCGAATCCCAACAGGAAGTCGGATATTTAGAATTGTCTCTGCAAAATTGGCGTTGTTTTTGCCATTTTCAGGGGTTGTGTTTTAACGAACTCCTCCTAGAGATTTATTCAGATCAACACCAAACCTGGTCAGTGTAATCTTAAGCCCTTTGCGATGTTAAATTGCGAAGATCTTTAGATTTCGTTAAAGGGCGTGTCCATGGCGGCCTGACAAATTTCGATGTTTCTCCATGAAAAAGGAATTTGCTGTAACTCAGACATACAATGTCCAATCTGCCCCAAACTTCACATGTTAGATAAAACTTCTGCCCTTAACAGATCTACATGCCCATATTCAGTTATAGTAATAGCTCCACCTGCTGGCAACAGGAAGTGACATGTTTTAGGCTGCGACAAACTACTCCTATAATTTTTTTGAGATTAACATATATTTTGTGGTCAGTCTAATCTAAACGCCTGTGCAATGTTAACTTTTGGAGATCTTGAGTTTTTGTTAAAGGGTGTTTCCATGGCGCCATGACAAAATTTGATGTCTTGCCACAGCAAGAGAAGTTGTTGTAACTCAAGCATAAAATGTTCAATCTTCCCCAAACTTCACATGTTTGATAAAAGTCCTGGCCTGATCACATCTGAAGACCAATATTCCATTATAATGATAGCGCCACCTGCTGGCAACAGGAAGATTGGCACATATATGGGATATACTTTGATATATTCAACTTATAATTAGGACATTAAATGCATATTTCTCAACGTTCACCTTTTTACTAAAGCCACACGATGGCGGTGAGCCCGGGTGCGAGGGCCCGTTCATCGCTGCTTGCAGCTTTAATTAGGGCCCGAGCCAATGGGCGCAGGGCCCTATTGTTCCCCTAAGGATTATTCTTCTTCTTATTATTTTTATTTTTTATTAACCTTCCGGGGTTTTTTGGGTGCCTTAACATACTAAAAAACTCTTGAAAATTGGCACACACATTGGAACCTGCGGCCATCAGGACGCCACAGAGGTTGGGACCCGGGCGTGGCACAGGGGCTCTACAGCGCCCCCTGGAACACAGTCAGAAACCTAGAATCATAGCTCACACACACTTGCATGTATTTATATGAAACTCAGTACACTTATAGATCTCATTGAGCTGAACAACTTTTGCACTCTATGTCATAGGCTCCGCCCAACAGGAAGTCAGCTATTCAGGGCTGTTTAAAAAAAGCATGCTCTGGAATTTGAAATACTCCTCTGAGGATTTTCAACCGTTTGCTTCGAAACTTGGTGAACATGATCTCAAGACATTGGGGATGAAAAATTGCGAGGGGATTTTTGATATCTCAAACGGTTTGCCCGTGGCGTGGCGTTGAATTTAGGGCAAAAAAATAGAAACAGGAAATGCCTAATAACATCCACATACATTACCTGAGTTTGATCAAACTTCATCGGTTTGTTCGAAGTATGATACTGATCGTATATATGTGACTATTAAGAGTCAACGTTATAGCGCCACCAACTGGCAGCAGGAAATTGAGTCATTTTCAAAATGCATTGAATTCAGCATCTTATTTTTACTCGATTTGCTTCAAACTTCATCAGAATAATGACAAAACATGGCCGATGTAAACCTGTTGTGGGAATATTGATATCTTATATATTGTTGCCATGGCATAGTGTCAAACGTGAATATTCTGTTATGGTGATTTAGAGGCAGATAACAACCTCAGATTTACATGAAACTCAAAAAACATATCAGTATTATTGATAGCTAGACAATGGAAAAAGCTTTTACAAGGGCGTGGAAGAGGCACTCTATAGCGCCACCTTTTGTCAAAAGTGGGGGGGTTAGTTTTAGCTACAGACACCAAACTCAGTACGTATATTGTTCTTATCAAGACGGACAACTTTCTAATTCACAGTTATCAGCTACGACCAACAGGAAGTCGGCTATTTTGATTTGAATATGGATTTTTGTTTCATGACTTTACGACACTGTATGATTAAAAGAAAATAAAAAAACTGTCAGACATCTCATCTCACTCTGTCCCTCTGTTTGAGGAATGTATGTGTGCTGACTGAGTGTGTGTGTGTGTGTGTGTGAGTGTGAGTGGGGGATGGGCATGAGCTGAGTGGCAGACAGACAGGGAGAGAGAGAGGGACTTAAACATCTCTTTAATCACCAGAAAAAAAATATTATTTACATTTTTTTTTTCTTTTTTTTTGTCGTTGTTAATTGTGCTGTTTTCATTACAGCTTAAGAAATCTCTTAGGCCTTATCCTTTTCTGACAGTTTCAGTGATTAAAAAAAAAAAAAATCTAAAAATACTTATTTGTGCTGCAAATAATAATTTCGGTCCCACTTTATATTAGGTAGCCTTAACTACTATGTACTTACATAAAAAAATAAGTACAATGTACTTATTGTGTTCATATTGTATTTTAAAACACTTTTGCTGCTATTGAGGTGGGATAGGGGTAAGGTTAGGGAGAGGGTTGGTAGTATGGGTAAGTTTAAGGGTGGGTTAAGGTGTAAAGTATGGGTCAACAGTGTATTTATAAATGTAATTACAGAAATTAAATACAGATGTAATTACATGTAGTTTTTTTAATATAAGTACAATGTAAAAACATGTATGTACACAATAAGTATATTGTACTAAATTATTAATCAAAATGTAAGTACATAGTAATTAAGGCCACTTAATATAAAGTGGGTCCATAATTTCAAACTCATTTGATACTGACCTCTGACACCCTGTGATTGACATTAATCTGAATTTATATAATCTCATGGATGTAACAGTAAAACTGTTCAGCTCACAGATGACGACCAAGCTGTGATGCAAGCAGAACTATTTCACAAATGCTTATAGGTCAATAAATTTATAACAAAACACTTTTAATTACTTAAGGATTTGGTAACAAATTAAAATAATGTCTCATTTTTTAACATTAGTAAATGCATTGGTAGATACCTACAAAATACCTACCACAAAGTCTCTTGGTAGGAAATCCGAATCCCAACAGGAAGTCGCTTATTTAGAATTTTCTCTGCAAAATTGGCGTTGTTTTTGCCATTTTCTGGGGATGTACTTTAACGAACTCCTCCTGGAGATTTATTCAGATCACCACCAAACTTGGTCAGTTAAATCTAAAGGCCTTTGCGATGTTAAATTGCGAAGATCTTGAGGTTTCGTTAAAGGGCGTGTCCATGGCGACCTGACAGATTTCGATGTTTCGCCATGAAAAAGGAAGTTGCTGTAACTCAGACATACAATGTCCAATCTGCCCCAAACTTCACATGTTAGATAAGACTTCTGCCCTTAACAGAGCTACATGCCCATATTCAGTTATAGTCATAGCGCCACCTGCTGGCAATAGGAAGTGACATGTTTTACGCTGCGACAAACTACTCCTAGAAATCTTTTGACATTAATGTATTTTTTGTGGTCAGTCTAATCTTAAGGCCTGTGCAATGTTAAATTGTGGAGATTTTGAGTTTTTGTTAAAGGGCGTGTCCATGGCGCCATGACAAAATTTGACGTCTCGCCACAGCAAGAGAAGTTGTTGTAACTGAGGCATAAAATGTTCAATCTTCCCCAAACGTCACATGTTCGATAAGAGTCCTGCCCTGAACACATCTGAATGCCAAAATTCCATTATAATCATAGCAACACCTGCTGGCAACAGTAAGATTGGCACATATATGGAACATACTTTGATATATTCCACTTATATTTAGGACATTAAATGCATATTTATCACTGTTCACCTATCTACTAAAGCCACTCGCTGTCGGTGAGCCCGGGTGCGAGGGCCCGTTCATCGCTGCTTGCAGCTTTAATTAGGGCTCAAGCCCGAAGGGGCGAAGAGCCCTATTGTTCTTCTAAGGATTATTCTTATTAGGGCCCGAGCACCAATGGTGTGAGGACCCTCTTGGAATTGCTCCGTTTATTATTATTATTATTATTAGGGCCCGAGCACCGAGGTGCGAGGACCCTCTTGTATCTGCTTTGTTTTTTATTCTTCTTCTTCTTCTTCTTCTTCTTCTTCTTCTTCTCCCGAATGAATCACATTTTTGAGGGCTTTAACATCCTCAAAAAGTCATGAAACTTTGCACACGCGTCAAACCTGGTGAAAATTTTCGTCTGATATAGGATTCAGAAGAGGGTGTGGCAAAATAGCACGACAGCGCCACCTATACCAAGAAAATCAACAGCCTTCCAGCTATGTTTCACGTACATGCACGAAAATTGGCACACATATGTAACACACCAATACCTACAAAAAAGACTCTTGGAGCGAAATTCTAAACCCAACAGGAAGTCGGTTATTTTTAATATTATGAGCATATTTTGTGTAATTTTGGTCATTTCCATGTGTTGTATTTTAACGAACTCCTCCTAGAGAGTTCTTCAAATCAACACCAAATTTGGTATGCCTAATCTAAAGGCCTTTGCGATGTTAAATTGCGAAGATCCTGACTTTTCGTTGAAGGGCGTGTCCGTGGCGGCCTGGCGAATTTCGATGATTCGCCATGAAAAATGAAGTTGCTATAACTCACACATACAATGACCAATCTGCCCCAAACTTCACATGTTTGATGAGACTCCGAACCTGAACAGATTGACATGCCCATATTCAGTTATAGTCATAGCGCCACCTATTGGCAACAGGAAGTGACATATTTTACTCTGTGACGAACTACTCCTAGAAATTTTATGACATCAATGTCTTTTTTGTGGTCAGTCTAATCTAAAGGCCTGTGCGATGTTCAGTTGTGAAGATCTTGAGTTTTCGTTAAAAGGCTTGTTCATGGCGCCGCGACGAAGTTCGATGTCACGCCATGGGAATAAAAGATGTTATAACTCAGGCATAAAATGTCCGATCTTCCCCAAACTGCACATGTGTCATAAGAGTCCTGGCCTGAACAGATCTGCAGGCCAATATTCCACCGGGTGTGGCAGAATGGCTCAATAGCGCCACCTATACACTTTCAACGGAGTGCGCCTCGAGCTATGTTTCACGTACATGTACAAAAATCGGTACACACCTGTAACACTCCAATACCTACAAAAAAGTCTCTTGGTACGATATCCGGATCCCAACAGGAAGTCGGTTATTTTGAATTTTCCCTTCAAAATTGGTGTTGTTTTTGCCATTTTCAGGGGTTGTACTTTAACGAACTCCTCCTAGAGATTTATTCAGATCAACACCAAACTTGGTCAGTGTAATCTAAATCCCTTTGCGATAATAAATTGCGAAGGACTTGAGGTTTCGTTAAAGGGCGGGTCCATGGTGGCCTGACAAATTTCGATGTTTCGCCATGAAAATGGAAGTTGCTGTAACTCAGACATACAATGTCCAATCTGCCCCAAACTTCACATGTTGGATAAGACTCTTGACTTGAACAGATCTACATGCCAATATTCAGTTATAGTCATAGCGCCACCTATTGGCAACAGGAAGTTACATATTTTACACTGCGACAAACTACTCCTAGAAATTTTATGACATCAATGTATTTTTTGTGGTCAGTCTAATCTAAAGACCTGTGTGATGTTTAGTTGTGAAGATCTTGAGTTTTTGTTAAAAGGTGTGTCCATGGCGCCGTGATGAAGTTCGATGTCTCGCCATGGGAATAAAAGATGTTATAACTCAGGCATAAAATGTCCGATCTTGCCCAAACTTCACTTGTGTGATAAGGGTCCTGGCCTGAACAGATCTGAAGGCCAATTTTCCATCGAGTGTGGCAAAATGGCTCAATAGCGCCACCTATACACTTTCAACGGAGTGCGTATACACTTTAAACGGAGTGCGCCTTGAGCTATGCTTCACGTACATGTACAAAAGTCAGTTATTTCGAATTTTCTCTGCAAAATTAGTGTTGTTTTGGCCATTTTCAAGGGTTGTACTTTAACGAACTCCTCCTAGATATTTATTCAGATCAACACCAAACTTGGTCAGTGTAATCTAAAGCCTTTTGCGATCTTAAATTGCGAAGATCTTGAGGTTTCGTTAAAGGGCGTGTCCATGGCGGCCTGACAAATTTCATTGTTTCGCCATGAAATAGGATGTTGTTGTAACTCAGGCATAAAATGTCCAATCCTCCCCAAACCTCACATGTTCGATAAAAGTCCTGCCCTGAACACATCTGAAGGCCAATATTCCATTATAATGATAGCGCCACCTGCTGGCAACAGGAAGATTGGCAAATATATTTAATAAACATTGATATATTTTACTTATATTTATGAGTTTAAACGCATATTTCTCACCGTTCACCTATTAACTAAAGCCACTCGCTGCCGGTGAGCCCGGGTGCGAGGGCCCGTTCATCGCTGCTTGCAGCTTTAATTATTATTATTCTTCTTCTTCTCTAAGATGAATCGCATTTTTGAGGGCCTAAACATGCTCGAAAAGTCATGAAACTTTGCACACACCTCAGAACTGGCGAAAATTTACGTCTGATATGGGTTTCAGAAGTGGGTGTGGCAAAATGGCTCAACAGCGCCACCTATACACGTTCAACGGTGTGCGCCTCGAGCTACGTTTCATGTACATGTATGAAAATCGGTATACACATGTAACTCTCCAATACCTACAAAAAAGTCTCTTGGAGCAAAATCCGAAACCCAACAGGAAGTCGGTTATTTCTAATATTATGAGCAAATTTTGTGTCATTTTTGTCATTTCCATGCGTTGTATTTTAACGAACTCCTCCTAGAGATTAATTCAGATCAACACCAAATTTGGTATGCCTAATCTAAAGGCCTTTGCGATGTTAAATTGCGAAGCTTTTGAGTTTTCGTTAAAGGGCCTGTGTGTGGCGGCCTGGCGAATTTCGATGATTCGCCATGAAACAGGAAGTTGCTATAACTCAGACATACAATGACCAATCTGCCCCAAACTTCACATGTTTGATGAGACTCCTGTCCTGAACAGTTTGACATGACCATATTCAGTTATAGTCATAGCGCCACCTATTGGCAACAGGAAGTGACATATTTTACGCTGCGACAAACTACTCCTAGAAATTTTTGACATCAATGTCTTTTTTGTCGTCAGTCTAATCTAAAGGCCTGTACGATGTTAAATTGAGAAGATCTTGAGTTTTCGTTAAAGGGCGTGTCCATGGCGCCATGTCAAATTTCGATGTCTCGCCATGGGAGTAGAAGTTGTTGTAACTCAGTCATAAAATATCAGATCTTGCCCAAACTTAAAATGTTTGATAAGAGTACTGACCTGAACACATCTGGAGGCTAATATTCCATTGGGTGTGGCAAAATGGCTCGATAGCGCCACCTATACATTTTCAATGGAGTGCGCCTTGAGCTACATGTCATATACATGTCAGAAAATCGGTAAACATATGTAACACACCAATAGCTACAAAAAAGTCTCTTGGTACGAAACCCGAATCCCAACAGGAAGTCGGTTATTTTTAATTTTCCCTGCAAAATTGGTGTTGTTTTTGTCATTTTCAGGGGTTGTATTTTAACGAACTCCTCCTAGAGATTTATTCAGATCAACACCAAACTTGGTCAGTGTAATCTAAAGCCCTTTGCCATGTTAAATTGCGAAGGAATTGAGGTTTCGTTAAAGGGCGTGTCCATGGCGGCCTGACAAATTTCGATGATTCGCCATGAAAAATGATGGTGCTATAACTCACACATACAATGTCCAATCCGCCCCAAACTTCACATTTTTGATAAGACTCTTCACCTGAACAGATCCACATGCCAATATTCAGTTACAGTCATAGCGCCACCTATTGGCAACTGGAAGTGACATATTTTACACTGTGACAAACTACTCCTAGAAATTTTATGACATCAATGTCTTTTTTGTGGTCAGTCTAATCTAAAAGACCTGTGTGATGTTTAGTTGTGAAGATCTTGAGTTTTTGTTAAAAGGCATGTCCATGTCGCCATGACGAAGTTCGATGTCTCGCCATGGGAATAAAAGATGTTATAACTCAGGCATAAAATGTCCGATCTTGCCCAAACTTCACATGTGTGATAAGGGTCCTGGCTTGAACACATCTGAAGGCCAATATTCCATTATAACGATAGCGCCACCTGCTGGCAACAGGAAGATTGGCACACATATGGAATAAACTTTGATATATTGCACTTATATTTATGAGTTTAAATGCATATTTCTCAACGTACACCTTTTTACTAAAGCCACACGATGGCGGTGAGCCCGGGTGCGAGGGCCCGTTCATCGCTGCTTGCAGCTTTAATTATTATTATTATTCTTCTTCTCCAAACTGAATCGCATTTTTGAGGGCCTAAACATGCTCGAAAAGTCATGAAACTTTGCACACACCTCAGAACTGGCGAAAATTTACGTCTGATATGGGTTTCAGAAGTGGGTGTGGCAAAATGGCTCTACAGCGCCACCTATACACGTTCAACGGTGTGCGCCTCGAGCTACGTTTCATGTACATGTATGAAAATCGGTATACACATGTAACTCTCCAAAACCTACAAAAAAGTATCTTGGAGCAAAATCCAAAACCCAACAGGAAGTCGGTTATTACTAATATTATGAGCAAATTTTGTGTCATTTTTGTCATTTCCATGCGTTGTATTTTAACGAACTCCTCCTAGAGATTTATTCAGATCAACACCAAATTTGGTATGCCTAATCTGAAGGCCTTTGCGATGTTAAATTGCGAAGCTTTTGAGTTTTCGTTAATGGGCGTGTCCGTGGCGGCCTGGCGAATTTCGATGATTCGCCATGAAACAGGAAATTGCTATAACTCAGACATACAATGACCAATCTGCCCCAAACTTCACTTGTTTGATGAGTCTCCTAACATGAACAGATTGACATGCCCATATTCAGTTATAGTCATAGCGCCACCTATTGGCAACAGGAAGTGACATATTTTACACTGCGATGAACTACTCCTAGAAATTTTATGACATCAATTTTTTTTTGTGGTCAGTCTAATCTAAAGGCCTGTGCGATGTTAAGTTGTGAAGATCTTGAGTTTTCGTTAAAAGGCGTGTCCATGGCGCCGTCACGAAGTTCGATGTCTCGCCATGGGAAATAAAAGATGTTATAACTCAGGCATAAAATGTCTGATCTTCCCCAAACTTCACATGTGTGATAAGAGTCCTGGCCTGAACACATCTGCAGGTCAAAATTCCATCAGGTGTGGCAAAAATGGCTCGATAGCGCCACCTATACACTTTCAACAGAGTGCGCCTCGAGCTATGTTTCACGTACATGTACAAAAATCGGTAAACACATGTAACACACAAATACCTACAAAAAAGTCTCTTGGTATGAAATCCGAATCCCAACAGGAAGTCGGTTATTTAGAATTTTCTCTGCAAAATTGGCGTTGTTTTTGCCATTTTCAGGGGTTGTACTTTAACGAACTCCTCCTAGAGATTTATTCAGATCAACACCAAACCTGGTCAGTGTAATCTTAAGCCCTTTGCGATGTTAAATTGCGAAGATCTATAGATTTCGTTAAAGGGCGTGTCCATGGCGGCCTGACAAATTTCGATGTTTCGCCATGAAAAAGGAAGTTGCTGTAACTCAGTCATACAATGTCCAATCTGCCCCAAACTTCACATGTTAGATAAAACTTCTGCCCTTAACAGATCTACATGCCCACATTCAGTTATAGTCCTAGCGCCACCTATTGGCAACAGGAAGTGACATGTTTTATGCTGCGACAAACTACTCCTATAATTTTTTTGAGATTAACATATATATTGTGGTCAGTCTAATCTAAAGGCCTGTGCAATGTTAACTTTTGGAGATCTTGAGTTTTTGTTAAAGGGCGTTTCCATGGCGCCATGACAAAATTTGATGTCTTGCCACAGCAAGAGAAGTTGTTGTAACTCAAGCATAAAATGTTCAATCTTCCCCAAACTTCACATGTTTGATAAGAGTCCTGGCCTGAACACTTCTGAAGGCCAATATTCCATTATAATGATAGCGCCACCTGCTGGCAACGGTAAGATTGGCACATATATGGGATATACTTTGATATATTCCACTTATATTTAGGACATTAAATGCATATTTCTCAACGTTCACCTTTTTACTAAAGCCACACGATGGCGGTGAGCCCGGGTGCGAGGGCCCGTTCATCGCTGCTTGCAGCTTTAATTATTATTATTATTATTATTATTCTTCTTCTCCAAAATGAATCGCATTTTTGAGGGCCTAAACATGCTCGAAAAGTCACGAAACTTTGCACACACCTCAGAACTGGCGAAAATTTATGTCTGATATGGGTTTCAGAAGTGGGTGTGGCAAAATGGCTCAACAGCGCCACCTATACACGTTCAACGGTGTGCGCCTCGAGCTACGTTTCATGTACATGTATGAAAATCGGTATACACATGTAACTCTCCAATACCTACAAAAAAGTCTCTTGGAGCAAAATCCGAAACCCAACAGGAAATCGGTTATTACTAATATTATGAGCAAATTTTGTGTCATTTTTGTCATTTCCATGCGTTGTATTTTAACGAACTCCTCCTAGAGATTCATTCAGATCAACACCAAATTTGGTATGCCTAATCTGAAGGCCTTTGCGATGTTAAATTGCGAAGCTTTTGAGTTTTCGTTAATGGGCGTGTCCGTGGCGGCCTGGCGAATTTCGATGATTCGCCATGAAACAGGAAGTTGCTATAACTCAGACATACAATGACCAATCTGCCCCAAACTTCACATGTTTGATGAGACTCCTGACCTGAACAGATTGACATGCCCATATTCAGTTATAGTCATAGCGCCACCTATTGGCAACAGGAAGTGACATATTTTACACTGCGATGAACTACTCCTAGAAATTT
This sequence comes from Carassius auratus, assembly GCF_003368295.1. Classification (NCBI taxonomy): domain Eukaryota; kingdom Metazoa; phylum Chordata; class Actinopteri; order Cypriniformes; family Cyprinidae; genus Carassius; species Carassius auratus. Next base: position 703 of record NW_020527167.1, on the reverse strand, counting down.
TATGACATCAATGTATTTTTTGTGGTCAGTCTAATCTAAAGCCCTGTGCGATGTTAAGTTGTGAAGATCTTGAGTTTTCGTTAAAAGGCGTGTCCATGGCGCCGTCACGAAGTTCGATGTCTCGCCATGGGAATAAAAGATGTTATAACTCAGGCATAAAATGTCCGATCTTCCCCAAACTTCACATGTGTGATAAGAGTCCTGGCCTGAACACATCTGAAGGCCAAAATTCCATCAGGTGTGGCAAAATGGCTCGATAGCGCCACCTATACACTTTCAACAGAGTGCGCCTCGAGCTATGTTTCACGTACATGTACAAAAATCGGTATACACATGTAACACACCAATACCTACAAAAAAGTCTCTTGGTACGAAATCCGAATCCCAACAGGAAGTCGGTTATTTAGAATTTTCTCTGCAATATTGGCGTTGTTTTTGCCATTTTCAGGGGTTGTACTTTAACGAACTCCTCCTAGAGATTTATTCAGATCAACACCAAACCTGGTCAGTGTAATCTTAAGCCCTTTGCAATGTTAAATTGCGAAGATCTTTAGATTTCGTTAAAGGGCGTGTCCATGGTGGCCTGACAAATTTCGATGTTTCGCCATGAAAAAGGGAAGTTGCTGTAACTCAGACATACAATGTCCAATCTGCCCCAAACTCACATGTTGGATGAGACTCTGACCTGAACAATCTACATGCC
>NW_020527166.1:0-20235 GCF_003368295.1 Carassius auratus | reverse complement strand
TTTGCCGTGGTGATTTTTTTTAAATGACCTTACAAAGGGAATCATTATTGTATTTTTTAAATTGCAGCTTTCAAACACGTCAAATAATTTTTTCATACAGATGAAAAAGTCATTCTGAGAAAATATGCATATTAAGACTTTACAACACTGTATGGATAACAGAAAATTAAAAACTGTCAAACATGTCATCTCACTCTGTCCCTCTGTTTGAGTATATGTGCTTCAGACTTCCATTGTCTGAGAGAAATAGCGCCCCTACAGGTTCAATTCCCGAACTTTTACTTTCACTTTTAAATCGGTTAAAAATACAAACAAATACTTAGATTTAATTCACACTGACAAGCTAAACCAACATATCTGATTATTACCGGTTCAGGGCTCATGGATAAATTATTTCTGGCCAGAGATACGTGAGAAATAGGAGAGATGAATCAACCGCTGTGATCACGAGCGTCTGGAGTAAAGAGCTCAGAGAAAACGAATTTATTCCTGTTTTACAAGCTTTTAAAAATAAATTATTACAGCGATATCACACAATGCAACCAATTAGAACACACCAAGAGCTAAATTCAGATGTTTTGAACTGTTTGTGTGAAAATGAATATTTGTGGCTGCCTAACTGAAATCACCGCCTCGATCAGCGCGTACAGTGTCGAGCTCAAAACAAACGAATTATTCTTGTTTAATGAGCTTTTTTAAAAAAACATTACCACAAATGCACACAATAACCCATTGTAAACACTCAAGCAGGTAAATGCAGGTGTTTGTGACCTGTTTTAAGTGTGCAAGACTATTTGAAAGCGCGACTGGCAGAATAACATATATCTCTCGAGCTGCAGGTTTCTGTCTTTCGTCGTACGAACGAACACATAACGGACAAGATTATTTCAAAATACATAATAGCTTGGCGACTATAAACGAAAACAGCCACGTGACATAAACTGGATCTACTGGATTTGAATATTAAAGTGACCACATTTACCACTTGCTTCTGTCTTCAATTTTAATCTATATAAAAAAGGAAACTCATTCGACTTGGCTGCTTTTTTAATGTGTGCGTATTTATTTATTTACCTTTTTATACATTTTGTATAATTTCATAGTTTGTGTATTACAATTATGAAAACAAAAAATAAATTTAGCCACTCACATAGAATAGCTTAGGCCTTAACCTTTTTCTGTCAGTTTTAGGGATTTTTAAAAATCCTAAAAAAAAACTTATTTGTGCTGCAAATAATAATTTCAAACTCATTTGATACTGACCTATGACATCCTGTGACATTATATTTATTTGAATTTACATAATCTCATAGATGTAACAGTAAAATCTGTTCAGCTCACAGATCAATACTAAGCTGTAATGCAAGCAGAACTTTCACAAATGCTTATGAGTCATTTAAGGATTTGATAACACTGTAAAATAATGTCTAATTTGTTAACATTAGCAAATTCATTGATAACACTTTATAATAACTGCACTCATTAGTAAATAGTCAGTTCATGCTTTATAAAGCCTTGTCCCAATATTAATAGTCAGTAGTAAGCAGTTCATAAATACAGCTATAAATAGCTTGTCCTTGGTTTATAGCACATTTATTAAAAGGAGAGTAAAGGGTCAGTTATCTTCCTATGAAAAATAAAAGATAAAAATAAACAAACAACAACACAGATTGATACAGAACTCAGAAATTTTATTGTGGATTTATGATAAAATCAGCCTGTAAATGAATTCATACTCCTCCTCATACTACTCCATACTCCTTTTTCAACATGATGCAATATACTGAGATGTTAAATTGTGAATGGGTTTAGGATAGCTTAAATGGTGTTGCCATAGAGATTTATTAAAGTAACATAAAAAATACAATAGTTATTTTACTATATCTTTTAAAATTTTTCATTCTAACTCTTCATAATTTTTTATATAAGTAGAAGTCCTCATTTGAAGGAAGCACAGTAAGTTTCATAGCTTTATCATTTTCAAGAGCCAGCATAAAATTAAAACTATCATAACTTATAAATCAAGCTTGCAATTCTTAGTACCTATAATGGCCACCAGAGGGAGCTATAGGATTACTTTTAAATAATTATTGTAGAAACGAGTATGATTTAAATAATTTATAGAAATCTTTCAAATAAAATAATATGTATTTTAGGAATTTTACTGATAAAATGACCCTCACTTAATTAGAATAACAAGCTGAAGTATTGTGAACTGTATATTAAGAATAATTCTTAATAGGCTTTATGGACAGATACGTTTTAAGTGACTCTTGAAGGTTCAGCACCACATCCTCTTTTACCACTGTTTAAAGAACTAATCTTACAGAACAGGTGTGAATGAATTTTGGATAGCTTGAATGGTTTTTGTCGTGGTGATTTTTTGAAATAATAGTAAAAAAGGAACCAGTAAAAAAAAGTGCAGCTTCTAAACACTTCAAAAAAATGGTACACATAGAAGACAAGTCATTCTGAGGAAATATGCATAGTTTCATGACTATACAACATTATATGGATGACAGAAAATTAAAAACATACCATCTGATGTCACTCTGTCCCTCTGTCACTGTGTGTGTGTGTTTGTGTGTGTTTTAAGTGAATTAGGTGTGAAACTATCAGTGAGCATTTAGTCTCCAGCGCCAACATTTTACAGAACTGCCACTTTCCTGGAGTCTCCAGAATTACAATGTGTCAGGTTCTGAGAGATCTAAGATTCCAAAAAAATGATTTAATTAGAATACCATGAAGTATTGTGAAATACTATATATTAAGACTTTATATATAGGCTTAATGAACAGATTAGACTGACTCGTGAAGGACCAGCACCGCCTTCCTCTTGTCCGATGGTTTGAGGAATATATCTTCCAGAATCTGGGATTAAGATTTAGGAGCTCATTTTTATTCCACCTCCTTTCCTGAAAGTCTGTCTTGCAGAATTGACTAAAAATTAATATTCACATTAATTCCTAATTCTTTTGCAATTCTTTTGTCAGTTCTTCTTGACCTGTTTTTCTCTTCCAGCTTTCCTGGACTATTGTATAGCACTCATAAATGATTAAATTAAAAAATAATGGTAGTTATTAAGATTTGATATGGTTTGGAATTGGTAAAATGTGCTTTGGAAAAAAATCACAATAAAACAATGTTTTAATGTTTAAGTTTGGAATATTAAACATGACATGAATGAATGCTATATAAATATTGTTCATGTTAACATAATGTTTATAAATGAAATCTTATTGTAAAGTGTTACTAAAGTTATATATAATATATATATATATATATATATATATATTGTTCTGTGAATGTGATTTTAAAGTCTAGATGATTCGGATTAAACCCTTTAACTGCCATATCCTTTAAAACCTCACTGCCAGAGGGATATTGTGAATGCATGTGCCCGCTGGGCACAGGTTTACCTGATGCCACCGGGGTGGTGATGGCATTGGTGGCTTGAGCCCGCCATCGCTGCTTGCAGCTATATTTAGGGCTCAAGCCTGGAGGGCGAGAGCCCTATTGTTTTCCTTAGGATTATTTTTATTATTATTATTATTATTTATTCTTCTAATTTTTTCCAAGGTTTCGGGGGCTTTTGGGGTCCTTAACATGCTTAAAAAGTCTTGAAAATTGGCACACACATTGGAACCTGCGGCCATTAGGGCCGGGCAGAGACTGATACACGGGCGTGGCACAGGGGCTCTACAGCGCCCCCTGGAATACTGAGGGCCATATATCATACATACTTGCACGTAGACACACGAAACTCGGTACACATGTAGATCTCATCAAACCAAACAACTTTCGTACTGCATGTCATAGGCTCCGCCCAACAGGAAGTTGGCTATTTTGGGTTTAGTAATCATATTTTTCGTCAAAGTTGTGGGGGCTTTTGGGGTCCTTAACATACTCAAAAACTCTTGAAAATTTGCACACACTTTGGAATCTGTGGCCTTTAGGAGCCTGCAGAAGATGGGACCCGGGCGTGGCACAGGGGCTCTACGGCGCCCCCTGGATCACAGTCAGAAATGTTGATGTATAGCTCACACATACTTGCCAATATTCATATGAAACTCAGTACACATATAGATCTCATTGTGCCGAACAACTTTCATATTGAATATCATAGGCTCCGCCCAACAGGAAGTCAGCTATTTAGAGTTATGTAAAAAGCACATGCTCTGGAATTTGAAATACTTGTCATAGGTTTTTTACTCGATTGCCGCCAAACTCGGTCAACATGATCTCAAGACATTGGGGATGAAAAATTGCCAGGGGATTTTTGATATCTCGAACGGTTTGCTCGTGGCGAGGCGTTGAATTTATGGCGAGAATTGAGAAACAGGAAGTGTCTAATACCATCCACATACATTTCCTAATTTTAATCAAACTTCATCAGATTATTCATTGTATGATGTCGATCGCATATATGTGACTATTAGGAGTCAAAGTTATAGCGCCACCAACTGGCAGCAGGAAGTGTGTCATTTTCAAAATGCTTTGAATTCAGCATCTTATTTTTACTCGATTTGCTTCAAACTTCATCAGAATAATGTTAAAACACAGCCGATATAAATCTGCAAGGGGGATATTGATATCTAAAAATATTGTTGCCGTGGCAACATGTCAAACTGGAATACTTCTCAGGTGATTTTGAGGCATATAACATGCTTAGAATTTCATCAAACTCAGAACACATATCAGTATTAGTGACAGCTAGACACTGGCACAATTTCATAAGAGGGCGTGGAAGAGGCACTCTATAGCGCCACCTTTTGTCAAAAGTGGGGGGGTTAGTTTTAGCTACAGACACCAAACTCAGTACAAAAATTGTTCTTATCAAGATGGACAACTTTCTAATTCACAGTCATCAGCTACGACCAACAGGAAGTCGGCTATTTTGATTTGAATGTGGATTGTTTTTTACATTTAGCTGTGAATTAATGCATACTGCTCAGAGGAGAGTAACACTATACACACCAAACTTTGTCTACATGTTGAAAAAACATTGAGGAACTTAAATTGTGAATGGGTTTTGGATAGCTTGGATGGTTTTGTCGTGGTGATTTTTTTAAATGACAATAAAGATGGAACTATTAATTTTCCTGCATTTTTTAAATTCCAAACACTTCAAAACCTTTTTTCATACAGAAAAAAAGTTATTCTGAGTAAATATGCATAGTTTCATGACTTTACAACACTGTATGGATAACAGAAAATTAAAAAACTGTCAGACATCTCATCTCACTCTGTCCCTCTGTTTGAGTATTATGTGCTGAGACTTACATTGTCTGAGAGAAAAATGCGCCCCTACAGGTTCAATTCCTGAAAGGGAAATTCGACTGAAAGGGAGGAGACTCTCTTTTAGTTTCATTTTTAAATCGGTTAAAAATACAAATAAAATACTTAGATTTAATTCACCACTGACAAGCTAAACCAACATATATGATTATTACCGGTTCAGGGCTCATGGATAAATTATTTCTGGCCAGAGATACGTGAGAAATAGGAGAGATGAATCACCGCTGTGACCACGAGCGTCTGGAGTAAAGAGCTCAGAAAAAAACGAATTTATTCTTGTTTTATAGCTATTAAAAATAAAGTATTGCAGCGATATCACACAATTCACCAATTAGAGCACACCAAGAGCTAAATTAAGATGTTTTTGAACTGTTTTGTGTGAAAATGAAATATTTGCGGCTGCCTATACTGAAATCACTGCCTCTGATCAGCGCGCACAGTGTCACAAGTTCAAAACTAACGAATTTATTCTTGTTTAAGAGCTTTTTAAAATAAATTATTGCCATAAATGCACACAATACATCCATTATAACACAACACGAGCTAAATGCAGGTGTTTGTGACCCGTTTAAGTGTGCAAGACTATTTGAAAGCGCGACTGGCAGAATAACATTATCTCTCGAGCTGCAGGATTCTGCTTTCGTCGTAAGAACGAACACATCACGGACAAGATTATTTCAAAATACATAATAGCTTGGCGAATATAAACGAAAACAGCCACGTGAACATAAACTGTTGAGAAATAAATCTGAAGTGGATCTACTGGATTTTAATATTAAGTGACCGCATATACCAGCTGCTTCTGTCTTCAATTTTAATCTATATAAAAAATTAAACTCATTCATCTTGGCTGCTTTTTAATGTGTGTACGTATTTATTTATTATTTTGCTCTAACAAGACTTAATCTATATTTAATTAAATCAATTACATTTTATTTACATTTGATTTGTCCATTTCTGCATCTAAACGCCTAAAAACCTAAAATGCTCTATTATATATTGTTAGCAATTTCTTTATCGTCCAAGTTTATCTGGTGTACACGCTTTTATTTTCATAATAAACTCGTTTTGTTAGATTATACACAGTTATAGTGGTCTATAATAAATATTGACAGGTTTTATTCAAGATGTTTAGAATGATCGCCTTAGGCTAATTTTTTAAAATGTAAATCCAAAAAAAAAAAATAAATAAATAAAAAACATTGGAAAAGAATAACTTGTACTTTTTTATACATTTTGTATAGTTTCATAGTTTATGCATTATAGTTATAAAAACAAACAAATTTAGCCACTCACATAGAAATCTTAGGCCTTATCCTTTTCTGACAGTTTTAGGGATTTTTAAAAATCCTAAAAAACCTTATTTGTGCTGCAAATAATAATTTCAAACTAATTTGATACTGACCTCTGACATCCTGTGACATGATATTTATTTGAATTTACATAATCTCATGGATGTAACAGTAAATCTGTTCAGCTCACAGATCAAGACTAAGCTGTAATGCAAGCAGAACTTTCACAAATGCTTATAGGTCAATAAAATCATTACAAAACACTTACAAATCATTTAAGGGATTTGATAACACTGTAAAATAATGTCTAATTTGTTAACATTAGCAAATGCATTGATAACACTTTATAATAACTGCACTCATTAGTAAATAGTCAGTTCATGCTTCATAAAGCCTTGTCCCAATATTAATAGTCAGTAGTAAGCAGTTTATAAATACAGCTATAAATAGCTTGTTCTTGGTTTATAAGCACATTTATTAAAAAGGAGAGTAAAGGGTCAGTTATCTTCCTATGAAAAATAAAAAATAAAAATAAACAAACAACAACACAGATTGATACAGAACTCAGAAATGTTATTGTGGATTTATGATAAACTCAGCCTGTAAATGAATTCATTCTCCTCCAAGAAGACACAAGTAGTTCACACCAAACTTTTTTAACATGAAGCCATATACTGAAGATGTTAAATTTCGAATGGGTTTAGGATACCTTAAATGGTGTGGGCCATAGCGATTTATTAAAGTAACATAAAAAAATACAATAGTTATTTTACTATATCTTAAATTTTATTCCAACTCTTCATAATTTTTTATATACGTAGAAGTCATCATTTGAAGGAAGCACAGTAAGTTTCATAGCTTTATCATTTTCAAGAGCCAGCATAGAATTAAAACTATCATAACATATAAATCAAGCTTGCAATTCTTAGTACCAATAATGGCCACCAGATGGAGCTATAGGATCACTTTTAAATAATTATTGTAGAAACAAGTATGATTTAAATCATTTATAGAAATCTTTCAAAGAAAAATAATATTAATTTTATGTATTTTACTGATAAAATGACCCTCACTTAATTAGAATAAGAAGCTGAAGTATTGTGAACTGTATATTAAGAATAATTCTTTATAGGCCTTATGGACAGATACGTTTTGAGTGACTCTTGAAGGTTCAGCACCACATCCTTTTTTACCACTGTTTAAATAATTTATCTTACAGTACAGGTGCGGATGAATTTTGAATGGCTTGAATGGTTTTGTCGTGGTGATTTTTTGAAATAACAGTAAAAAAGTAACCAGTAAATGTCTTTTATTTTTTTAAGTGCAGCTTCTAAACGCTTCAAAAAAATGTACACATAGAAGACAAGTCATTCTGAGGAAATATGCATGGTTTCATGACTATACAACACTATATGGATGATAGAAAATTAAAAAACTATCAAACATCTGATGTCACTCTGTCCCTCTGTCACTGTGGGTAATGTGTGTGTGTGTGTGTGTGTTGTGTGTGTGTGTGTGTGTGTGTGTTAAGTGAATTAGGTGTGAAACTATCAGGGAGCATTTAGTCTCCAGTGCCAACATTTTACAGAACTGCCACTTTCCTGGAGTCTCAGAATTACAATGTGTCAGGTTCTGAGAAATCAAAGATTCCAAAAAATGATTTAATTAGAATACCATGAAGTATTGTGAAATACTATATATTAAGACTTTATATATAGGCTTTATGAACAGATTAGAGTGACTTGTGAAGGACCAGCACCACCTCCTCTTGTCCGATGGTTTGAGGAATATATCTTCCAGAATCCGGGATTAAGATTTAGGAGCTCATTTTTATTCCACCTCCTTTCCTGAAAGTCTGTCTTGCAGAATTGACTAAAAATTAATCTTCACATTAATTCCTAATTATTTTGCAATTATTTTTGTCAGTTCTTCTTGACCTGTTTTTTTTTCTTCTTCTTTTCTGACCTTCATGACCCAGTCAGCATTTTTGTACAATGGTCAAGTCTTAACTTATCCATTTCTGTATTGCATTTGTGTTTGATATTTCTCATGGGTATTTCATAATTTTCGACTTTGAGTTAAAACAGTTTGAGTTAAAACTCTTTTTTAGCGCATTTCATCTGTAAAAGAAAACATGCCTAATGATTCTGCACACATGAATATAAGGAGTTTTTCTCTTCCAGCTTTCCTGGACTATTGTATAGCACTCATAAATGATTAAATAAAAAATAATGGTAGTTATTAAGATTGATATGGTTTGGAATTGGTAAAATGTGCTTGGAAAAAATCACAATAAAACAATGTTTTAATGTTTAAGTTTGGAATATTAACTGACATAAATGAATGCTATATAAATATTGTTCATGTTAACATAATGTTTATAAATGAAATCTTATTGTAAAGTGTTACTAAATATATATATATATATATATATATATATATATATATATATATATATATATATATATATATATATATATATATATATTGTTCTGTGAATGTGATTTTAAAGTCTAGATGATTCGGATTAACCCTTTAACCGCCATATCATTTAAAACCTCACTGCCAGAGGGATATTGTGAATGCATGTGCCCACTGGACACAGTTTACCTGATGCCACCGGGGTGGTGATGGCATTGGTGGCTTGAGCCCGCCATCGCTGCTTGCAGCTATATTTATTATTATTCTTCTTCTTCTTCTCCCGAATGAATCGCATTTTTGAGGGCTTTAACATGCTCAAAAAGTCATGAAACTTTGCACACTCGTCAAACCTGGTGAAAATTTTCGTCTGATATAGGATTCAGAAGAGGGTGTGGCAAAATGGCTCGACAGCGCCACCTATACCAAGAAAATCAACAGCCTTCCAGCTATGTTTCACGTACATGCACGAAAATTGGCACACATATGTAACACACCAATACCTACAAAAAAGACTCTTGGAGCGAAATTCTAAACCCAACAGGAAGTCGGTTATTTTTAATATTATGAGCATATTTTGTGTAATTTTGGTCATTTCCATGTGTTGTATTTTAACGAACTCCTCCTAGAGAGTTCTTCAAATCAACACCAAATTTGGTATGCCTAATCTAAAGGCCTTTGCGATGTTAAATTGCGAAGATCCTGACTTTTCGTTGAAGGGCGTGTCCGTGGCGGCCTGGCGAATTTCGATGATTCGCCATGAAAAATGAAGTTGCTATAACTCACACATACAATGACCAATCTGCCCCAAACTTCACATGTTTGATGAGACTCCGAACCTGAACAGATTGACATGCCCATATTCAGTTATAGTCATAGCGCCACCTATTGGCAACAGGAAGTGACATATTTTACGCTGCGACGAACTACTCCTAGAAATTTTATGACATCAATGTCTTTTTTGTGGTCAGTCTAATCTAAAGGCCTGTGCGATGTTCAGTTGTGAAGATCTTGAGTTTTCGTTAAAAGGCTTGTTCATGGCGCCGCAACGAAGTTCGATGTCTCGCCATGCGAATAAAAGATGTTATAACTCAGGCATAAGATGTCCGATCTTCCCCAAACTTCACATGTGTGATAAGAGTCCTGGACTGAACAGATCTTCAGGCCAATATTCCACCGGGTGTGGCAGAATGGCTCTATAGCGCCACCTATACACTTTCAACGGAGTGCGCCTCGAGCTATGTTTCACGTACATGTACAAAAATTGGTACACACATGTAACACTCCAATACCTACAAAAAAGTCTCTTGGTACGAAATCCGGATCCCAACAGGAAGTCGGTTATTTTGAATTTTCCCTTCAAAATTGCTGTTGTTTTTGCCATTTTCAGGGGTTGTACTTTAACGAACTCCTCCTAGAGATTTATTCAGATCAACACCAAACTTGGTCAGTGTAATCTAAAGCCCTTTGCGATAATAAATTGCGAAGGACTTGAGGTTTCGTTAAAGGGCGGGTCCATGGCGGCCTGACAAATTTCGATGTTTCGCCATGAAAAAGGAAGTTGCTGTAACTCAGACATACAATGTCCAATCTGCCCCAAACTTCACATGTTGGATAAGACTCTTGACCTGAACAGATCTACATGCCAATATTCAGTTATAGTCATAGCGCCACCTATTGGCAACAGGAAGTTACATATTTTACACTGCGACAAACTACTCCTAGAAATTTTATGACATCAATGTCTTTTTTGTGGTCAGTCTAATCTAAAGACCTGTGTGATGTTTAGTTGTGAAGATCTTGAGTTTTTGTTAAAAGGTGTGTCCATGGCGCCGTGATGAAGTTCAATGTCTCGCCATGGGAATAAAAGATGTTATAACTCAGGCATAAAATGTCCGATCTTGCCCAAACTTCACTTGTGTGATAAGGGTCCTGGCCTGGACAGATCTGAAGGCCAATATTCCATCGAGTGTGGCAAAATGGCTCAATAGCACCACCTATACACTTTCAACGGAGTGCGTATACACTTTAAACGGAGTGCGCCTTGAGCTATGTTTCACGTACATGTACAAAAATCGGTACACACATGTAACACACCAATATCTACGAAAAAGTCTCTTGGTACGAAGTCCGAATCCCAACAGGAAGTCAGTTATTTGGAATTTTCTCTGCAAAATTAGTGTTGTTTTGGCCATTTTCAGCGGTTCTACTTTAACGAACTCCTCCTAGATATTTATTCAGATCAACACCAAACTTGGTCAGTGTAATCTAAAGCCTTTTGCGATCTTAAATTGCGAAGATCTTGAGGTTTCGTTAAAGGGCGTGTCCATGGCGGCCTGACAAATTTCATTGTTTCGCCATGAAATAGGATGTTGTTGTAACTCAGGCATAAAATGTCCAATCCTCCCCAAACCTCACATGTTCGATAAAAGTCCTGCCCTGAACACATCTGAAGGCCAATATTCCATTATAATGATAGCGCCACCTGCTGGCAACAGGAAGATTGGCACATATATGGAATAAACATTGATATATTCTACTTATATTTATGAGTTTAAACGCATATTTCTCACCGTTCACCTATTAACTAAAGCCACTCGCTGCCGGTGAGCCCGGGTGCGAGGGCCCGTTCATCGCTGCTTGCAGCTTTAATTTATTATTATTATTAGGGCTCAAGCCTGGAGGGCGAGAGCCCTATTGTTTTCCTTAGGATTATTTGTTATTATTATTATTATTTTTCTTCAAGGTTTCGGGGGCTTTTGGGGCCCTTAACATGCTTAAAAAGTCTTGAAAATTGGCACACACATTGGAACCTGCGGCCATTAGGGCCGGGCAGAGACTGATACACGGGCGTGGCACAGGGGCTCTACAGCGCCCCCTGGAATACTGAGGGCCATATATCATACATACTTGCACGTAGACGCACGAAACTCGGTACACATGTAGATCTCATCAAACCAAACAACTTTCGTACTGCATGTCATAGGCTCCGCCCAACAGGAAGTTGGATATTTAGCGTTTAGTATTCATATTTTTCGTCAAAGTTGTGGGGGCTTTTGGGGTCCTTAACATACTCAAAAACTCTTGAAAATTTGCGCACACTTTGGAATCTGTGGCCTTTAGGAGCCTGCAGAGGCTGGGACCCGGGCGTGGCACAGGGGCTCTACGGCGCCCCCTGGATCACAGTCAGAAATGTTGATGCATAGCTCACACATACTTGCACATATTAATATCAAACTCAGTACACATATAGATCTCATCGTGCTGAACAACTTTCGTATTGCATGTCATAGGCTCCGCCCAACAGGAAGTCAGCTATTTAGAGTTATGTAAAAAGCGCATGCTCTGGAATTTGAAATACTTGTCATAGGGTTTTTTGCCGATTGACACCAAACTCGGTCAACATGATCTCAAGACATTGGGGATGAAAAATTGCCAGGGGATTTTTGATATCTCAAACGGTTTGCTCGTAGTGAGGCGTTGAATTTATGGCGAGAATTGAGAAACAGGAAGTGTCTAATACCATCCACATACATTTCCTAATTGTTATAAAACTTCATCAGATTATTCATTGTATGATGTCGATCGCATATATGTGACTATTAGGAGTCAAAGTTATAGCGCCACCAACTGGCAGCAGGAAGTGTGTCATTTTCAAAATGCTTTGAATTCAGCATCTTATTTTTACTCGATTTGCTTCAAACTTCATCAGAATAATGTTAAAACACAGTCGATATAAATCTGCTGGGGGGATATTGATATCTAAAAATATTGTTGCCGTGGCAACATGTCAAACTGGAATACTTCTCAGGTGATTTTGAGGCATATAACATGCTTAGAATTTCATCAAACTCAGAACACATATCAGTATTAGTGACAGCTAGACACTGGCAAAAGTTCATAAGAGGGCGTGGAAGAGGCACTCTATAGCGCCACCTTTTGTCAAAAGTGGGGGGGTTAGTTTTAGCTACAGACACCAAACTCAGTACAAAAATTGTTCTTATCAAGACGGACAACTTTCTAATTCACAGTCATTAGCTACGACCAACAGGAAGTCGGCTATTTTGATTTGAATGTGGATTGTTTTTTACATTTAGCTGTGAATTAATGCATACTGCTCAGAGGAGAGTAACACTATAAACACCAAACTTTGTCTACATGTTGAAAAAACATTGAGGAACTTAAATTGTGAATGGGTTTTGGATAGCTTGGATGGTTTTGTCGTGGTGATTTTTTTAAATGACAGTAAAAATGGAATTATTAATTTTCCTGCATTTTTAAATTCCAAACACTTCAAAACATTTTTTCATACAGAAAAGAAAGTTATTCTGAGTAAATATGCATAGTTTCATGACGTTACAACACTGTATGGATAACAGAAAATTAAAAAACTGTCAGACATCTCATCTCACTCTGTCCCTCTGTTTGAGTGTGTGTGCTTAGACTTCCATTGTCTGAGAGAAATAGCGCCCCTACAGGTGCATATCCTGAACTAAAAAAGGGAGGAGACTCTCTTTTGGTTTCACTTTTAAATCGGTTAAAATACAAAATAATACTTGGATTTAATTCACACTGACAAGCTAAACCAACATATATGATTATTACCAGGTCAGGGCTCATTAATAATGGATGTGTGGTCAGTGATACTTGAGAAACACGAGAGATGAATCACCGCTCTGAGCAGGAGCGTGTGGAATGATGAGCTCAGAAAAAACGAGTTTATTCTTGTTTTATAGCTATTAAAAATAAAGTATTGCAGCGATATCACACAATTCACCAATTAGAACACACCAAGAGCTAAATTAAGATGTTTTTGAACTGTTTGTGTGATAATGAAATATTCGCGGCTGCCTATCTGAAATCACTGCCTCCGATCAGCGCGCACAGTGTCACAAGTTCAAAACAAACGAATTTATTCTTGTTTAAGAGCTTTTTAAAATAAATTATTGCCATAAATGCACACTATACACCCATTATAACACAACACGAGCTAAATACAGGTGTTTGTGACCCGTTTATGTGCGCAAGACTATTTGAAAGCGCGACTGGCAGAATAACATATATCTCTCGAGCTGCAGGATTCTGCCTTTCGTCCTACGAACGAACACATCACGGACAAGATTATTTCAAAACACATAATAGCTTGGCTAATATAAACGAAAACAGCCAAGTGAACATAAACTGTTGAGAAATAAATCTGAAGTGGATCTACTGGATTTTAATATTAATTGACCGCATATACCAGCTGCTTCTGTCTTCAATTTTAATCTATATAAAAAATTAAACTCATTAATCTTGGCTGCTTTTTTAATGTGTGTATGTATTTATTTATTATTTTGCTCTAACAAGACTTAATCTATATTTAATTAAATCAATTACATTTTATTTTACATTTGATCTGTCCATTTCTGCATCTAAACGCCTAAAAACCTAAAACATGCTCTATTATATTATTGTTAGCAATTTCTTTATCGTCCAATTTATCTTGTGTACACACTTTTATTTTCATAATAAACTTTTTTGTTAGATTATACACAGTTGCAGTGGTCTATAATAAATATTAACAGGTTTTATTCAAGCTGTTTAGAATGATTGCCATAGGATAATTTTTTAAATGTAAATCCATACAGCTATAAATAGCTTGTTCTTGGTTTATAAGCACATTTATTAAAAAGGAGAGTAAAGGGTCAGTTATCTTCCTATGAAAAATAAAAAAATAAAAATAAACAAACAACAACACAGATTGATACAGAACTCAGAAATGTTATTGTGGATTTATGATAAACTCAGCCTGTAAATGAATTCATTCTCCTCCAAGAAGACACAAGTAGTTCACACCAAACTGTTTTAACATGAAGCCATATACTGAAGATGTTCAATTTCGAATGGGTTTAGGATACCTTAAATGGTGTGGCCATAGCGATTTATTAAAGTAACATAAACAAAATACAATAGTTATTTTACTATATCTTTAAAAAAATTTTAATTCCAACTCTTCATAATTTTTTATATACGTAGGAGTCATCATTTGAAGGAAGCACAGTAAGTTTCATAGCTTTATCATTTTCAAGAGCCAGCATAAAATTAAAACTATCATAACATATAAATCAAGCTTGCAATTATTAGTACCAATAATGGCCACCAGATGGCGCTATAGGATTACTTTTAAATAATTATTGTAGAAACAAGTATGATTTAAATCATTTATAGAAATCTTTCAAAGAAAAATAATATGTATTTTACTGATAAAATGACCCTCACTTAATTAGAATAATATGCTGAAGTATTGTGAAAACTGTGTATTAAGAATAATTCTTTATAGGCTTTATGGACAGATAAGTTTGGAGTGACTCTTGAAGGATCAGCACCACATCCTCTTTTACCACTGTTTAAAGAATTTATCTTACAGAACAGGTGCGAATGAATTTTGGATAGCTTGAATGGTTTTGTCGTGGTGATTTTTTGAAATAACAGTAAAAAAGGAACCAGTAAATGTCTTTTATTTTTTTAAGTGCAGCTTCTAAACACTTCAACAAAATGTACACATAGAAGACAAGTCATGCTGAGGAAATATGCATAGTTTCATGACTATACAACACTATATGGATGATAGAAAATTAAAAAACTACCATACATCTGATGTCATTGTCCCTCTGGGTAATGTGTGTGTGTGTGTGTGTTAAGTGTGTGTGCAGAGTTTGTGTGAATGTGTGGGAGAGGGGATGGGCTTGGTGTCAGAGAGAGAGAGAGAGAGAGGGGGGGGGGGGGGGGGGAGGGAGACTTAATCATCTCTTTAATCACCAGCAGAAAAAAAAGCAATTTGGTGTTGTTGTTGTTTTTTCATCATTACAGCTTAAGAAATATCTTAGGCCTCAACATCAACTGTTGCTAGCCTACTCCCAAAATTAATAGTCATTAGTAAGCATTTTATAAATACAGCTATAATTAAATTGTTCATAGTTTATATGCACATTAATTTTGAGGAGATTAAAGGCTGTAATCTTCCTAAAAAAATAAAAAAAATAAAAATAAAAAAATAAACAAACACAGAACTCAGAAACATTTATTTCAAGATGAAATAAAAGAAAACTGTACACTATATATATATATATATATATATATATATATATATATATATATATATACAATTGAATACGTTTATATTTAATTTTTTTTATCAAGTGTACAGCTAATAATAATAATAATAATAATAATAACAATAATAATAATGCATTTTATTTAAGGCGCCTTTCAAACCACTCAAGGTCACCGTACAACAAGTAACAACAGTAACAATATTAAAACAAAAAATAACAGCAAATAACAATGTCAATAAAAAACCACAATAATATTAGAATAGCACAACATATTGTGGAATACTATATTAAGACTTTATATATAGGCTTTATGAACAGATAGGTTTTGAGAGATTCTTGAAGTACTAGCATCACCTCCTCTTGTACAACGGTTTGAGGAATATATCTTCCAGATAGTACCGCCGCTCCCTATATGCAGAATACGCAGTCTTCGTAGGGCACCAACTCCCAGAGGGGCACCATCCCAGTAGCTCAAAAAAAATAAAACATGCGCCATTCTCCCATCCGCGCTCGCGACCGCTCGGACATTTGCGGATGAATGTTCGTAATTGATGGATGGACATCTATGCCAGGGTAAAAGACATCAGCAATCCGGCACAGAGAAAAGAAAAATAAAGTAAAAAACAAAACAAAAACAGGCATAAAGTTGGCTTGACATTGGACATTCGAGAGTCTCAAATTTAGGGACCGTCTCTAAAGTTACATGTGATATTGTTATACACTTTTCTAACGTCAGTAGCATTTGAAGAGAATGACTTACAGTCATAAAAACAACTGTAATTGTTCATCTAGGTGACAGCTATAATGCACCATTAAATTAAATGTTTGATATTTATTAAAACAAACTGTAAGTCATATGTACAATATGCTACTTTTGCACATGGGCTCAAAAGCAAATTTGAAGCTCAATAGCATTTGAGGAAAAGACTTGCAGTCATAAACAATTGTAATGTGTTCATTTAGGTGTCAGCTACGATGCACAACTTATACATTTTTTATATATATTAAAATAAAGTGTTACTAAAGTTATATATATATATTGTTCTGTGTATGTGATTTCAAAGTCTAGACGGGTTGGATTAACCTTTAACTGCCATATCCCTTAAATTTGATTGCCAGAGGGTTACTGTAATGCTTATGCCCGCTGGGCACAGTTTTCCCGATGCCACCGGGGTGGCGTTGCACTGACGGCTTGAGCCCGCCATCGCTGCTTGCAGCTATATTTAGGGCTCAAGCCTGGAGGGCGAGAGCCCTATTGTTTTTCTTAGGATTATTAGGGCTCAAGCCCAAAGGGGCGAGAGGCCTATTGTTTCCTTAGGATTATTTTTTATTATTATTATTATTATTATTATTATTATTATTATTATTATTTCCAACGTCTCGGGGCTTTTGGGGCCCTTAACGTGCTTAAAAAGTCTGAAAATTGGCACACAGATTGGAACCTGCGGCCATTAGGGCCGGGCAGAGACTGATTACACGGGCGTGGGCACAGGGGCTCTACAGCGCCCCTGGAATATGGAGGGCCATATATCATACATTCTTGCTCGTAGACGAATGAAACTCGGTACACATATAAATCTCATCAATCCAAACAACTTTTGTATTGCATATCATAGGCTCCGCCCAACAGGAAGTTGGCTATTTAGGGTTTAGTATTCAAATTTTTCGTCAAAGTTGTGGGGGCTTTTGGGTCCTTAACATACTCAAAAACTCTTGAAAATTTGCGCCCACTTTGGAATCTGTGGCCTTTAGGAGCCTGCAGAGGCTGGGACCCGGGCGTGGCACAGGGGCTCTACGGCGCCCCCTGGAACACAGTCAGAAATGTTGATGTATAGCTCACACATACTTGCACAAATTCGTATGAAACTCAGTACACATATAGATCTCATCGTGCCGACAACTTTCGTATTGCATGTCATAGGCTCCACCCAACAGGAAGTCAGCTATTTAGAGTTATGTAAAAAGCGCATGCTCTGGAATTTGATATACTTGTCATAGGTTTTTTTTCTCGATTGCCGCCAAACTTGGTCAACATGATCTCAAGACACTGGGGATGAAAAATTGCCAGGGATTTTTGATATCTCGAACGGTTTGCTCGTGGCGAGGCGTTGAAATTATGGCGAGAAATGAGAAACAGGAAGTGGTCTAATACCGTCCACATACATTTTCCTGATTTTAATCAAACTTCATCAGATTATTCTTGTATGATGTCGATCGCATATATGTGACTATTAGGAGTCAAGTTATAGCGCCACCAACTGGCAGAAGGAAGTGTGTCATTTTCAAAATGATTTGAATTCAGCATCTTATTTTTACTCGATTTGCTTCAAACTTCATCAGAAATAATGTTAAAACACAGCCGATATAAATCTGCAAGGGGGATATTGATATCTAAAAATTGTTGGCGTGGCAACATGTCAAAACTGGAATACTTCTCAGGTGATTTTGAGGCAAATAACATACTTAGAATTTCACAAAACTCTGAACACATTCAGTATTTCTGATAGAATTAAATTGTGAATGGATTTTGGATAGCTTGAATGGTTTTGCCGTGGTGTTTTTTTAAATGACCTTACAAGGGATCATTATTGTATTTTAAATTGCAGCTTCCAAACACGTCAAATAATTTTTTCATACAGATGAAAAAGTCATTCTGAGGAATATGCATAGTTTCACGAACTTTACAACACTGTATGGATAACAGAAAATTAAAAAACTGTCAACATATCATCTCACTCTGTCCCTCTGTTTGAGTATATGTGCTTCAGACTTCCATTGTCTGAGAGAAATAGCGCCCCTACAGGTTCATTCCCGAACTTTTACTTCACTTTTAAATCGGTTAAAAATACAACAAATACTTAGATTTAATTTCACACTGACAAGCTAAACCAACATATCTGATTATTACGGTTCAGGGCTCATGGATAAATTATTTCTGGCCAGAGAATATGTGAGAAATAGGAGAGATGAATACGCTGTGATCACGGCGTCTGGAGTAAAGAGCTCAGAGAAAACGAATTTATTCCTGTTTTACAGCTTTTAAAAATAAATTATTACAGCGATATCACACAATCAACCAATTAGAACACACAAGAGCTAAATTAAGATGTTTTGAACTGTTTGTGTGGAAATGAAATATTTGTGCTGCCTAACTGAAATCACCGCCTCGATCAGCGCGTACAGTTGTCTGAGCTCAAAACAAACGAATTTATTCTGTTTAGAGCTTTTTTAATAAAACATTACCACAAATGCACACAATAAACCCATTGTAACATCAAGAGGTAATGCAGTGTTTGTGACCCGTTTAAGTGCGCAAGACTATTTGAAAGCGAGACTGGCAGAATAACATATCTCTCGAGCTTGCAGGATTCTGGCTTTCGTCGTACGAACGAACACATAACGGACAAGATTATTTCAAATACATAATAGCTGGCGACTATAAACGAAAACCAGCACTGTGAACATAAACTGGATCTACTGGATTTGAATATTAAAGTGACACATTACCACTTGCTTCTGTCTTCAATTTTAATCTATATAAAAAAGGAAACTCATTCGACTTGGCTGCTTTTTAATGTGTGCGTATTTATTTATTTACCTTTTTATACATTTTGTTAATTTCATAGTTTGTGTATTACAATTATAAAAACAAAATAAATTTAGCCACTCACATAGAAATAGCTTAGGCCTAACCTTCTTTCTGACAGTTTTAGGGATTTTTAAAAATCCTAAAAAAAACTTATTTTTGCTGCAAATAATAATTTCAAACTCATTTGATACTGACTATGACATCCTGTGAATTATATTTATTTTGAATTTACTAATCTTCATAGATGTAACAGTAAAATCTGTTCAGCTCACAGATCAATACTAAGCTGTAATGCAAGCAGAACTTTTCACAAATGCTTTATGAGTCATTTAAGGATTTGATAACACTGTAAAATAATGTCTAATTGTTAACATTAGCAAATTTCATTGATAACACTTTTAATAACTGCACTCATTAGTAAATAGTCAGTTCATGCTTATAAAGCCTTGTCCCAATATTAATAGTCAGTAGTAAGCAGTTTATAAATACAGCTATAAATAGCTTGTCCTTTGGTTTATAAGCACATTTATTTAAAAATGAG
>NW_020527165.1:0-41436 GCF_003368295.1 Carassius auratus | reverse complement strand
AATAACAACTGTCATTAATTATGCACACTCACAATACACTGAGCAGAACAGTGAAATTGTGTAAATCTGATAATGGGCTAACAAGAATCCAGAAAAAAAAGATAAGCTCTATCATCGTGGTCTTGTCTTGTTACCATAAAATCAGATCTGTACATAACAAATCAAGTTGAGAAGCAGTTTAGTAAAAGGTAAATATGTTAGCTTTGAAATGAACAGAAACTCCCTCATGTGTGCTAAAGTACACTGGACAACATTGGTGTTTATTGAACAGTCTTTGAAGTTCTTCACGTATACATGGTCTATTAAAGTGCCTTTTTCAGTTGTTGGCTTTTTAACAAGTTGAATAAAAACCCTTATCTGACATGAAAGAGCACAGAGATTTTGATTTCAATGCATCATTATTAAAGTCTCCTATAAGTAATTTTTATTGCATAATGAAGACATTAAATTGATCAGTTACTCAAATTGTCTTTTGAAAATTGAAAAGGATATGTTTGTGGTCTATAAACAAACAGCGAGTAATATGTCATTTTTTGTAAAAATGTGTCACCAAGCACTCCAAATTAAGATTAGGGAATGTTATAGTCGTGTTTTCCATATCACATGCTGTATATAATCCAACTCCACCATGTTGTTGGGTTTTTAGATCATTGAAAGGAGGACAATTGCTTGTGTATGACACAGAGCGAGAAAGACCCACAAAGTTGTAATTGTTTTATTTGCACAATATCTGATTGATAGCATTCAGGTAACCATGTTTCAGTTAAGCCAATGCACATGGGCTGCAGCTCTTGAGTACAAATCATCAAGTCTTGTTTTATGACACCGCAAACTCTGTACATTTAGTAAAAACAAAGAAAAATAACTTTTTTGATCTCTCAAAACTAAATCATTCATGTGTCAAAAACAGGGCATTTCATTAAGTGCCTCAGAGACTTTTTCATTACAATAAATACTTTTTTCAGTAAAATCTTTTATTGTCAAACCAGGCAAACTTCTTACACGACTCAGTGCTACATAAGCCTGTCCAGCAGCGAAAAACTTTTTTTAAGCTAACAACCGCATTATCAACAGTT
The DNA here is from genome assembly GCF_003368295.1 of Carassius auratus. Taxonomy (NCBI): domain Eukaryota; kingdom Metazoa; phylum Chordata; class Actinopteri; order Cypriniformes; family Cyprinidae; genus Carassius; species Carassius auratus. Next base: position 40,360 of record NW_020527165.1, on the reverse strand, counting down.
AAACCTTGTACCTTATGAACTGTGCATGCCCAAGCCAACTTTAAAGGAAACTGTCGACGAAGACCACCTTTACTACAAACATTTTCCTCTTCTGCATATATTGGTGTAGATTGTGACAATCTTGTTGGCTCAGACATACACAGTTTACGTCTTTTAATCCTACATTATTATCATCAAAACAGATGTAGACGACTTCAGGTAACTTCTTTTTATCAGAGCGTGCAATGTGTGTAACAGTACCACAAACACCATTAACCAGTCCATCATTAACATCTAAATTTTTAATGAGCATGACACGTGCATTTATTCCTAAAAGCAATTTGCAGACAAGCATGTATTGTAAACTTTTACGTGATGACCATCAAGTAATTTCCCAGTCTTTTTACTACGTGCATAATCTTCAGACTCTATAGTTTCAATCTCTTGACAGGTTTTAATTAAAATCTCTAGGTTGTGCTCATGAACTTCATCATTTGTGGAAAAAATATGTAAAGCATCATTATTTTCTTCCCCATTGTCACAGTTTGATAAAATTTCTAAATCTTCTTTTCTCAGTTGAGTTTTCCTATTTCGTTTTCTTAATCGATTTAATAATTCTGCAAATGTGGTGTCCTGCTGTCTAACAATTTGAGTTAATTCTACAATACTAAAAATTTAATAATGAGTCCAGGTTCATCTACAAAGAGAGGTTTACCTTTTACGGGAGCCAATTGGAAAAAGTCACCTACAGCGATTACAGCAACATTACCAAAAATACCAAGATCTCCGGTTTGTTTAATTTGTCTTAATCTTCCATGAATATATGCTAAAAGTTTATGATCTACCATTGAGATTTCGTCTATAATTAAAATCTGAAGGCCATGGAATTTTGCACGCAAAGAATTTAACTTCTCTTCACCCAAAGGTGCGTATGGCATCTTCATATTTGTTCCGATGCAGAAAGTTTGATGGATTGTAGAAGCCTGGAGTTGGAAGGCGGCAATTCCAGTTGGAGCAAAAGTTAAACACAAATATCATCTGGGTTCAAAGCAATTTGTGACAATAGTCTTGTTGCTTCATATTTTATGGCTTTAATTAAATGGCTTTTTCCAGTGCCTGCTCCACCAGTAATAAAAGTATGAAATGGTTTTGGGTTTTCTCCTCTAATTTTATCTAGACACCACTGTCTGATTGTATTAAAAATTGCCATCTGGGTTTTGTTTAAAGAACGAATTAAATTCAAACCATCTACATGACTCAGAGTATTTTTTTTCTCTAACTGAGGAAGCTGTTCACTACTGAAGGCTAAATCTGGAATATTACTTTCAGTTTCGTTTATGTGTTTGAGAGATTCACGTCTTAATTGTGCACATTCAAATGCTCTAATTGTTGTTCAGGGCAGAGCAAACACCATGCATTTTCTAATATGCCATCATTATCTACAGCTGTTTGTGCAGTATCCAGCATATCTGCATCTTTTTCAAAACGTGCTCTATTTGCATTTTACTACAGTTTGCACTAAATGTACAGATCCGTTGCTTAAAAAAACTTCACCTTCCCTGTAAAACTGTTCAAAATGATTAAAGCCCACTGGTTTTAACTGGACTATCTACACGATAGGAAGAAACAACTGTAAAAAAACTTTGATAAAATTTTTCAGGACTCTTTGTCACTGAGAATCGAGCAAAACGCACAATAGCAGGTTGAGTACGTGTTCTTTTTACAATGAAACCTAAATTGTTTTTTAACTTTATTTTATTAGCAGAAGATGTTCCATGATATGCAATGCGATACTCAGATGCAAATGTAGCTAAACACATATCATCAAAAGCAGTCTGATTTGGTCTATTCTTGTAACGATCTACAAAACTTGTCATCCATATATCTTCGCTTTTCAAATGTTCAGACTCCAATTTGTTTTGAATAACACTTAATGGTAAACTCATACGAACAGTATCGTCACCTGTAGGAATAAACTGAACATTTCTTGAGCACTCCTTTAAATGCATATTTGTTAATCTGTACACAGCTTCTTGCGCACTAACTTCACGATTGTGCAAATACACACTTCCTAATTTCCTCAAAGCTTGCCTTGCATCAGTATTTCCTTGAGTTGATGCTTCCCGCTGTGTATTGGCTAACAACAAACCCATTTCTCTTTCCGATTTTGAAATGTAAGAAATTATATAAACTATGCAGGCATAAGCATCAGTTACATATTGAATATCCATGTTGGCATTCCAGCACTGAAGGGCAAACTTGTTATACTGATTAACCCAAACTTCATTTAACTGTCGTTTTAAAACAATGTGTGTGTTATTATTTATGCACTTGTATGCCATTTCAAATAAATCCTGATTTATACCTACACTGCCAAACAATTCTTCCATAGAGTTTATATTCTGATCTAAAACAGCTTTCTTCACTGAAGCCATTATATCATGAGCATATTTTACATTTATTTTTTCGTTAATATCAGGATTTGTACAGTCATTTAGTTTTTCTCTGTTGTTATTTTGACAACTATCACAAGAAACATCTTTGTCAGACACATCTTTCTCAGGCACATCTTCAACTTTTCTACGACAAATAAATGTTCGCAATGATGGAGGTTTAGGAAAATTAAAACGACAAACTGTGTTTTTCTTTTTACAAGTTTTAGAATGGTGTTTACTATGAAGTTGCACAGATGTAACGATGTTGTGTAGCTCCTCATTTCAGTGGCACCTCACATGAAACATATCTGTCTATAATTCAACTACTTCTTCATCAGATTGTTTATCTATTTGTGGAGCATTTTTTATCCAGAACAAACAATGAACGTGAGGTGAACCTCGCTGTTGAATTCAACTCTATAGAAATAATCAACAATTTTCCCCTATAGGTTGTAGAGGTGACATGAGGACCTCTTTAAGAAAACAGTGCCACCTAAAATCAAACATACGTGCTGCAGTGACAGGATTATTACGCAAAATTGCACATCTTTCAGACCATTCTAACTGATCTGATGTTTCTGCTCTACCTTCTTGTTTTAAAATGCTTGACATCAAATTTGTCCATCTCATGTCAGCAGATGAAAATGAACAAAACCATGTGGGAATGCCCAGCTGTCGAACCATTGCAAACAAATCTTTTTGCACACCTTGCCAAAATGCAGGAGTGCCTCTTATTGGCTTTAAAAACCTATAGCCTTCATCAAAATTAAGTAATTTCTTCAAAGAGTCTGTGTCTTTAAACATATCATTTGATATGGACTTATGACATCCTTGCCCTTTTCTTAGAGCTATGGAAACATTAGATAAAACCTGTTGTACCTCAGATAAATATTGTGCAAAAAAAATGTATTCAGTATTTTGTGCAAATCTTCCATCTGCATGCAATATTCTATTGTTAAAATATCTTGATAGTGTTAATCTCTTTGCCCTTTTGTCATGATATGTTGGACAACCATTAGGAAATAAAACAGGAAAACATTTAGCCTCATTAGTTTCATCTGTAAGCAGTTTCACAGGATGTTTCCTTCAGCAGGTGCAACGTTCAAGATATTGTCAACATATTGATCAAGTACTTCTTGCCCAATGTCAACTGGTTGTAAGCATGTGTCCATAAAAACACAGTGCTGTTGTCTGTCATGTAATTCCTCATCATTATTTGCATTTTCCACAGTCTCCTCTATGCTACTATCATCATTCTCTGCAAAATCTTGTCTGTGAAACTCATTTAACCAATCTTCATTAAACATTACATCTGAATAATACTTGTTATGTTTTTTTAAGTAACACAATGCTAGTTTAATATTATTTGCATCAACATACTGATATTTATAATGACCTTTATATGTTAATTTGCGTTTTAACTTGATGCACACTAATGAATTGTCAGTATTTGTTCTGGGCAAAACATTTGTTGTGTGTTTAAGATTAGCTGGGCAACAAGTGACAGGACCGTGTACTCCATTTTGACCACCTTTTGGTAATGCAACATCTTCATAAATGGAATATGCAATGCTATTAAATGTTGTTCCAAACTATTGAGAGAAAACAACTCTTCTGGTATAGGTTGTAGTTCTAGATTGTTAATGGCACTTTCTGCTGGCATTTCCCCTTTTCAATTTAGAGTGACAAGTAAAGCAAATCCAAAGTTGACCTTTATTTGATGTCATCAATTCACAGGGCAGAACACATTCATTGTTGCACTTGTGTAAAAAACACATCAGTAATACATTTCTGAGCTAATAACACTGTGCTTGAATTTTGATTGTAATGATCTCTTTGACAAACAACACTTGTTGCCTAAATAACAATCTGTGACAAACACAACAAACAAAGTCTAGATCTGAATTAACCTTCTGTGTAAAGTTGTTTTTGACAAAATCGAACAACTGTTGTGTTTGTTTTAGGTGCTCTTTCTTTGTTTTGTTATATTTTTTTTATATTTTCTTTGTGTAATGGATTATTTGCATACTTTATCTTACTTCTTTCCTTTACTTTATACTTATATGATTCATTAGTACAATATCTCAACCTGCTGTACTCTTTCAGTTTCTGTTTATGTTGCACATTGCACATATATTTTAATTTGTTGTACTTTTTCAGTTTGTTCTTATGTTGCGGATCATGACGGTACTTTTTTCTGTTGTACTCTTTTAGTTTATGCTTATGTTGCAGATCTTCACGATACTTCAATTTGCTGTATTCTTTTAGTTTATGCTTATGTTGCAGATCGTCACGATACTTGAATTTGCTGTATTCTTTTAGTTTATGCTTATGTTGCAGATCTTCACGATACTTTAATTTGCTGTATTCTTTTAGTTTATGCTTATGTTGCAGATCTTCACGATACTTTAATTTGATGTATTCTTTTAGTTTATGCTTATGTTGCAGATCTTCACGATACTTGAATTTTCTGTATTCTTTTAGTTTATGCTTATGTTGCAGATCTTCACGATACTTTGTTCTGCTGTACTCGTTTAGTTTAAGTTTGTGTTCTTCATTGCAATATTTCAGTTTACTTGCTTGTTTTACTAATTTATTGTATAACACATCACTATAATACCTAGTCCTACTCACAGCTTTTGCATGTTGCTGGAACTCCATGTTCTTATGATACTTACATTGCTTGTTTTCCTTCATTTTGCTTTTGAATCTTTTTAGTGAATAATATTTTTTAAAGTAGCTGCTATTATTAACAAATGCATCTTTATTTGAATTTTCAACCATCAGAATCTTTTGTCTCCTGTGTTTCATAAACTTCACTCTGTGCTTTGACACTTTGTCTTGTGCGTGTGCGTATACCAACATTGTGCTTTTTATTGTGACAGAACTCATAACAGTTATGAGATTCAAATTGTTTTACACAAACAACAACTTCATAATGATTTTCATTGGAGTGATGCAAGTATATGCCTTGGTTGCACATCTTTTCATGCAAACAACTAAACTTCAACCATTTTCCAAGGTGAAATGTAAAAATGTCAACCCCTAAATAGTTTGCTGTGGATTGAATTTCAACCTCAGTGGCCCATGTTCCCACGTACTTCATTTTTGAAGAAGATAAATAATCTTCCATAGATGTGTATTGAGATCTTAAGAGATTCTTGTATTCAACGCTGTGCAACTGCATATGTTTCACAATTGCAAGTCTAAGTGTTCTGTGAGCTTTTTGTGTACCACATATCACCTGTGCCACTGCCCGGAAAAAACAATTCCCATCTTCAAGAATGCTTTCTGTTTCACAAGGAGAGCCCATTGGTCCACTGTCTGATGGCGAATGTAGATTTTCACCCTGGAACTCTACATGTACTTTACTACACAATTTTTGTTTCGTTTCAAAACACAAGGGACTGAAATCATACACAGTGTTAGCTCTATCTCCTAAGCAAATGACATCTGCATTTGAACTGCATTTAGAAATTGATTCAATTATCTCTCTGTTTTCTTTAAAATTGTATTTCCGTTTCTTAACATCCTTACATTCTGTCATTTCTTCTGAACTTAAAGGCAAAGTTTGAATTTTTCTCTTCTTACCAACACAATACCTTGTTTCAGTCTTATCACTTGAGATTTCTGCTTGACTGTGACATGTGTTACTGATTTTAATTTGGTGTACACAAACACCAGTTATTTCAAAAAACTTTTCATGTCCGCGCATACATGCAGCTAAATTTTTTATGTGCCTCAAAACACTGGCCAAAGTTTTGTGATATACTGCTACACTGAAACCATTACCATCAATCATTCCAGAACTGCTACGTGCATGAGAATCGACCACAGCAAATTGTGTATTCTGTTTAATAATGGCACAAGTATTACCATTCAAGTTAAAAAAACATGTGTCATATTTGTCAAGTATAATTTGCAAACCATCAGCTAATGTCACCCATGCACCAGATCTAAGAAATTCTCCATCAACAACATCTACACATCCAGAAACGCATCTGCCATATTCAAATTTGAAAGCATTTGTTTTGAACACATATTCTTGTGGAAGATCCGGAATACATAACAACTTATCGTCAGTTGGATCAGTAATTGAACCACTTTGATGCAAATCTGAATACAAGCTATCACCAAGATTTACCACGTTGTCTAAATCACAGGTTTCCCAGGAGAACACACTTTGTACGTTGTGCATAGCGATAGCAGCCAAACTAACAGCAACACACTGTCTTCCTGCCCACTTGAACTTAAAGTCTCCTTGATGAAATGATCCACGAACACTTTTCCTTTCATTTGATGGAAACACCGTACTTTCGTCAATCTTCTTTGCAGGGCATGAATTAGTTTCTACCTTGACATTGCTGTTACATGCAGACATTTCTGATTCGATAACCTGTACCTTGACACCACATATATTCAGGGTATCTGCATTCAAACTCACCATAAGAGCATCTATGTGCAAAATCAGATCTTGCCAATTAGTGTTAAAAACCACAACTGATGTACCTATGTCTGATCCCAGACCAGATGCGTTACGAACATTACAGTCTACAACGACATAATAATCATTGTGCTTCATGATCGCGCAGATCTCTCCGTTTATGGCTAACAGGCAAGAATCATAACTAAAGAAAATTTCCTGTACTATTTCATACAGCTCAATCTTTTTTACATCCGGTCTCTGTTCTACTGATACTTCGCATATTTTGTTGAAAACAGTGTGTTGACCACTGATCCAATGAGAAAAATGTAAATCTCCATAACCTTCTTGCATTTTCTGACATAAAGATCCATCACTAAATAATTTTGATCCCTCGCTGTGAATGTCTTTAAGAACTGATTTCTTCCAGCTACACACATTATGCATTTTATGCTTTACAATTGAAGCAACACTGGAAGCTGCTCCTATAAACTCATTTTTCATGTCTGTCGATCGTATTCTGACCTCATTAGCCGAAATAATGCCAGACACATCTGTACACATACAATTCTCCTGTGTTTCATAAACTTCACTCTGTGCTTTGACACTTTGTCTTGTGTGTGTGCGTATACCAACATTGTGCTTTTTATTGTGACAGAACTCATAACAGTTATGAGATTCAAATTGTTTTACACAAACAACAACTTCATAATGATTTTCATTGGAGTGTTGCAAGTATATGCCTTGGTTGCACATCTTTTCATGCAAACAACTAAACTTCAACCATTTTCCAAGGTGAAATGTAAAAATGTCAACCCCTAAATAGTTTGCTGTGGATTGAATTTCAACCTCAGTGGCCCATGTTCCCACGTACTTCATTTTTGAAGAAGATAAATAATCTTCCATAGATGTGTATTGAGATCTTAAGAGATTCTTGTATTCAACGCTGTGCAACTGCATATGTTTCACAATTGCAAGTCTAAGTGTTCGGTGAGCTTTTTGTGTACCACATATCACCTGTGCCACTGCCCGGAAAAAACAATTCCCATCTTCAAGAATGCTTTCTGTTTCACAAGGAGAGCCCATTGGTCCACTGTCTGATGGCGAATGTAGATTTTCACCCTGGAACTCTACATGTACTTTACTACACAATTTTTGTTTCGTTTCAAAACACAAGGGACTGAAATCATACACAGTGTTAGCTCTATCTCCTAAGCAAATGACATCTGCATTTGAACTGCATTTAGAAATTGATTCAATTATCTCTCTGTTTTCTTTAAAATTGTATTTCCGTTTCTTAACATCCTTACATTCTGTCATTTCTTCTGAACTTAAAGGCAAAGTTTGAATTTTTCTCTTCTTACCAACACAATACCTTGTTTCAGTCTTATCACTTGAGATTTCTGCTTGACTGTGACATGTGTTACTGATTTTAATTTGGTGAACACAAACACCAGTTATTTCAAAAAACTTTTCATGTCCGCGCATACATGCAGCTAAATTTTTTATGTGCCTCAAAACACTGGCCAAAGTTTTGTGATATACTGCTACACTGAAACCATTACCATCAATCATTCCAGAACTGCTACGTGCATGAGAATCGACAACAGCAAATTGTGTATTCTGTTTAATAATGGCACAAGTATTACCATTCAAGTTAAAAAAACATGTGTCATATTTGTCAAGTATAATTTGCAAACCATCAGCTAATGTCACCCATGCACCAGATCTAAGAAATTCTCCATCAACAACATCTACACATCCAGAAACGCATCTGCCATATTCAAATTTGAAAGCATTTGTTTTGAACACATATTCTTGTGGAAGATCCGGAATACATAACAACTTATCGTCAGTTGGATCAGTAATTGAACCACTTTGATGCAAATCTGAATACAAGCTATCACCAAGATTTACCACGTTGTCTAAATCACAGGTTTCCCAGGAGAACACACTTTGTACGTTGTGCATTGCCATAGCAGCCAAACTAACAGCAACACACTGTCTTCCTGCCCACTTGAACTTAAAGTCTCCTTGATGAAATGATCCACGAACACTTTTCCTTTCATTTGATGGAAACACCGTACTTTCGTCAATCTTCTTTGCAGGGCATGAATTAGTTTCTACCTTGACATTGCTGTTACATGCAGACATTTCTGATTCGATAACCTGTACCTTGACACCACATATATTCAGGGTATCTGCATTCAAACTCACCATAAGAGCATCTATGTGCAAAATCAGATCTTGCCAATTAGTGTTAAAAACCACAACTGATGTACCTATGTCTGATCCCAGACCAGATGCGTTACGAACATTATAGTCTACAACGACATAATAATCATTGTGCTTCATGATCGCGCAGATCTCTCCGTTTATGGCTAACAGGCAAGAATCATAACTAAAGAAAATTTCCTGTACTATTTCATACAGCTCAATCTTTTTTACATCCGGTCTCTGTTCTACTGATACTTCGCATATTTTGTTGAAAACAGTGTGTTGACCACTGATCCAATGAGAAAAATGTAAATCTCCATTACCTTCCTGCATTTTCTGACATAAAGATCCATCACTAAATAATTTTGTTCCCTCGCTATGAATGTCTTTAAGATCTGATTTTTTCCAGCTACACACATTTTGCATTTTATGCTTTACAATTGAAGCAACACTGGAAGCTGCTCCTATAAACTCATTTTTTACTTCTGTTGACCGCAATCGAACCTCATTGGCCGCAACAATCCCGGACACCTCAGTACACATACAAGCATCAGAATGAGAAACTTCAGCCTTACTTTTGTTGAGTGATTGCGTGCGGCGCATTCGGAATCTCTTTAGCTTAGGCATCTACAAGTAAAAAAAAGCACATTGTTATTATAGTAAAAGTGACATCAAGCTAAAAATGTACTGTAAAAGATAAGCAATATATTGCTACACACATAACAACACCAAAATAAGCTACATTTGAATCAAAAGTAAATACAGCAATTCTTCCGACTGTCTCTGACTAATCTCTGACTATCTTTCCATTTGGAAAAAATTTCAGAAATTAGATTACTTAGCAATTACCCCCAATTCAAAGCTAAGATAGAATGTTTTAAGTATGATAATATATCATACTTAAAACATTTGACCTTTACACACTTTTAAACATTTTCAAAAACTCCCGTTATTATTAATCAAGCTGTCTACAAAATAAAATAAATAATTTACTATTACCTCAAATTTCAACAAATTATGTTTTAGGATAAAAAAAACATACTAGCTAAGAATTAACAGTAGGCTAGAGTTTGAAAAATTACACCCAAAAAAATAGATATGCAAAAATAAACAAGGACTAACAATACTGTTAACATAGTATAAACATTAAAAACTAATCAAATAACATATGAATAAATTACATTTACATTTAATCATTTAGCGGACTCTTTTGTCCAAAGGGACTTACAAATGAGGACAATGGAAGCAATCAAAAACAACAAAATAGCTAGTTGTGAAAAGTGTAAGCATATAATTTCTTGAGCAAGCGCTGTCATTAAACAAATGCCAACGTTTCAACTTTAATTTAAAAGACTCTGATTAACCATTACATTTAGAAACTCACTTACAGTACTATAAACTTTTAGTTGAAATGGCGTCATTAAAAAGTGGGTAGTCCCACAGGCACCCCCATTTCTCAAAACATTTATCCTCCTCCCTTTGCTATTATTATTATTTATATTATTATTATTGTTATTCATTTGTTTTATTTGACATTGACATCTTTTACTTAATAGTGAAATTTTACCTAATAATATTTCTTATGTATTTCTCTTTCTTTGATGCACAAGGAAAAAAGTAAGATGTCATTTCTCTTACAGCTATTGTATTTTACATGCAATCTACTTAAGATTCTATTAAGATGGATGAAATGTTTCATAAAGTTTAGTCATTTCCCTTATGGCTACTTGACATTTTTTAATTTTGCAATCTACTTGAATATTAAAATGGATGAAATGTGTTAAAGGTTGATTTTAGAGTTTGTCTAATGTTTAATTGGAAAAAAAAAAATGTTCAATTAAAAATGTGTTTCTTTCTTTATTTGGTTTTATTATATTAATTGTAAAGGGAATATAGTGTAAAAAAAAAAAGTGAATGCAACATTTTGATAATTTATAGTCCAATATTAAGTTAAATTAACTTTAACATTTAGTAAGTACAGCACATTTGTTTGGTTAAATTTCATCTAATATTTCATTTATATATACTCAATATTTTTTTGTTTATTTGACATGGAATTACAGTTGTGCTGTTTTATAATTTTAATTATATCTAAATAATTTTATTTCTCTTATAAAGTAATTCAGTTATTCAGATTTACTAAATTGTTCTATAGACATTAACTCAATTTAAACAGTTTAATTTAAATTTTTTTAGTGTAAAAATGTTTCACCAAAAAATAGTGTAAATAATAGTTACACTTTTTACAGTGTAGTTAAAATACAAAATGTATCCTTTTCCTTGAATAATACTTAAACAAAACGATTAAATGTTTATGCTGAACTTTACAGTTTTATATCCTATTAATAATTCCAGTATGATTGTGATTTGTGATCTTGAACAGAAATTAACAATCGCAAAAAAAAAAAAAAAAAAAAAAAAAAATCGTTTGAGCAAAGAAAAAACGATTCTGTGCTCAATTAATGTATTTGCTTGTTTGCTATTATCAATATTAACATGCAGTAATAACCCCTCTCACGCAATTTACTCAGGTGCTCTCCCACAAACTCTCTCTCTCTCTCTCTCTCTCTCTCTCTCAACCTCTTAAAACTGTGCGCGCTCAACTCTTGACACACGCTCTCAACTTACAACAGAGTTACAAGTGTGCCACAAAATCAGCCAATCAGAAAATTAAAGGTCAATTGTGGTTGGCTGTGGGTCTCCAGTCAAATCGCTAGTAGATCAAAAGCCCTTCTGGCCTGTGTACCTTTTGACAATTTCATTTCCTATTTAGAATTCAACTGAAATTTTTCAACAACAAAAAAATTCAAAGCTCTTCACATTCATTGCATGCGATTTATCAACACCTAGTGCATCTTAAAATATACAGCTCATGAACAATAAAACTTCCAGATCGACGAACATTAAGTGAATAAACAATATCTTAAATAAATAGAGGTAAGTTGAAAAAGCCAGAATGGGAAGTTTTAAGTAGTTGTACAGCTTGAAGTGTGAAGTTTATTCTTGTACACAGATATGGCATATTCATGGCAGTACACATGAAATTCATCTATTTATTTGTCATTTCAACTTTTGTCATGTAAACCGAAATCCTGTCGCCCCTTCTAGTGGACATTAAGTGTTAAGGCCTTCATTGCTCAGATAACTAAGATAAGTCACTAGGATTTCTGGGGAAGTCTGACCAGTTATACAGCAATGAGTTAGACGAACCTGAAGTTCTGAGCTGAATTTGGTGAAACATTAAAGTTCTAGTTGGAGGCAATTACTTTCATAATGAATATTAATAATGTTCAAATATATGTTGGCTTTTTCAAACCCAATAAAGAATACTAAGAAGAGAAACGTCATTCAATTTAGTATGTAATAAAACTAATATTACTAATGTATTTCATAAATTTAACTATATATTTTTTTTACTTAAAAGATGAAAGTAATAAATGTTACAGACATATTAACATGGAACTGTTCAGTCTATTATTGATTTTGATTTCCACTTCACTTTTATCCAAGGAGACAGAACTATTTGCACTGTATTTACAGTGGGACAATATTCATACAACACTATAACCTAGAAATAATTTAAATGAGTCACTTGCAAGTTGCAGCAGCGCAAATTATGTGTCCAGCAACATCTGTTTCAAATATTATGCTAATTAACAGTGAGGGTGGTTTCAGACATTACAGTGCCGCACTTGTACTGACTCTTACTCTACGAAAGAATGTAAAAAGACATGCTGAAGGAGGAACGATTAGACCAATCAGATGAAAGCAGCGTTTCAGCACTGCCCACAAGTGCGAATGAAATATTGAAGCCATAAACCGATGTAAACCCCAAACGAGAAAATTAGATATCAGCGAAAAACTCATTTTCCTTTTGTTAAACTAAACGTAAAAACCAAAAAATATTTTTTTTAAATGAGTTTGTGAGAGAGAACCTGAGTAAACTGCTTGGGATGGGTTATTACTGCAGGTTAATATGGATAATAGCAAATAAGCAAATACATTTATTGAGCACAAAATCTTTTTTCTTTGCTCAAACAAATGTTTTTTTTTTTTTTTTTTTTTTTTTTTTTTTTTTTTGCAATTGTTAATTTCTGTTATATAGAAATATAATGTGCTTGCAAAATATAGTTCTCTGTGCTCAAAACGCCATACATTTTGCCCAATATCACACACAAACACACACAAATGATGCAATAAAATAATTTTGGTTCTATTGTCAAAACCATTTACTTTATATGTCTTCATTAGTTATCTCACAATGGGTTTTCATTTAGGTTTTCTTATCTGAAACATTGACCTTTTAAATTACTCATAAAATGCTTTAAAATCGCGGTGTGTCTTGTAATTTAACTTAACTGACAACAGCACATTTCACCCTCGTATGCAGTCAAATGATTTCTTGTAGATTTTTTTCTTCTTGAAAATAGCCTTACTAACTTATTTTTAATGCTTATTTATATTTTATAATCTATTGTCTTTTTTCACAGTTACAAACGCGGATACAACATTCCCGCAGTCTGCTACAAAATGGCCTACAAATTACTATTACGTTTAAGTACAGCAAATCATAATTTATCATAATAAATATTTTATCTAACGCAGTCATTGAACAAATGCAAGCGTTTAAACAATGCTTAATTTGCACGACTATAACTAACCATTACATTCATAAACTCAGATACATTGTGTATAATTTTCAGTAAAGCACAACACTGTAAAACATAAACTTACGTTTAACTATGTACTGCAATCCACACTTTACCTTTACCTTTCAAATTCACATTTATTTTGTTGGTGCCACTGTTATATATCTAGTTTAATGGTAGAAAGTTTTTTTTTACTATTATTATAGTTGTTATAGTGGTTATTTTGTCAAATTATATTCACTCAACCGTTTTCCAAAACTTTTTGATTACAATTTTTCAAATATGCCTTTTAAAAAAAATCTGTTTCCCACTTACCGTGCTGAAAACTGTTGAAATGTCCCAGGTAGTTGCAGTAGCAGAAACAATAGTCCTCTTGTCTCAGAGTACCTTCTTTCTATTTGAGAAAGATAACCTACGAAACACTGCACCGCAAAACTGCTGAAACCTGCTTTATACCTCCAGCATGACGTCATCAAAAAGTGGGTAGTCCTGCACACGCCCTCATTTCTCAAAATATCTCATCCTCCTTCTACTATTATGTATCATGTACATTATTATTATTAATATTTATTGTATTTATTGTATCGAAATTTTACGTAACAATATTTGTTATGTATTTATTTATCTTTGATCCCTTTTTAATGTTTTTCCCCTTTGCTTCTTTTCTGTAAACATACAAACAAATAAATAAAATAAGTACACCTACTAGATGTTACATGTTAGCATGTTAGCATTCATACAGCACATTATATATATATATATGCACTTAAAATGTGTAATTCTAAACTTAATTCTAACATTTTCATGAAGGGACAAATGCTTATTCCAATGCTTCTTTACAAAAAAAAAAAAAAAAAAAAAGAAAAAGAAAGAAAAAAGAAAACTTTCCTTTGTCTCTATACATAAAAATAAAAGTGCTTAAGGAAAAATGCCACCACTTACTAGTGCTAATAGCAGCAATTACATTTACATTAACCGACCATTTGGGCTATAGCATTAACTGCTGATATTTACACCTAAAGCATACAACAAAATATAATCCACTTGATTGAATGAATAAGACCCATACTTAATTTAGTAAAACTTTTAAAAAAGATTGTTACACACATTCTAAAATCCATTTACTCTTCATGACTGATTTAACAATGGTTTTTCACCATCAAAACAATGGCCTTTCAAATTACTTAGGAACATGCTTTTATACAGCTGAGTCGTGCCTTCAATTTCAACTCAGTTAACCACTGCACATTTCACTTTATATTGTAGCAGTTAAAATCTAACAAACTCTTGTTGATTTATCTGTTTTTGGTAATATATATATATATAAATCACACAAACATCTCCTTGTCTCCAGATATTACAAATATATAGATTTTTTTTTCCCAAAACTTCAATAAGAAAGAGACTTGAACTTTACACACAATATTGTCAATTTTTTTTTTTTTTTTTTTTTACACTATTTCGACCGAAAAAAAATTCCAAAACGATAAATTATTCAGTTCAGCAGTTTAAATTATTCGTTTCATTTATTAACAGAGACATGCTTAAACCTACTGGCGGTTCTAATTTCACACTCAGAGTATCTTTTATTATTTAAAGGATTTCAAATATCAGTATTCAACATTTTGTTTAATATATCAAAACATTGTTTATGCATTTAAAACTGCAGGTTAAATGCATTAATGTCCTGCACTAAACCGTGAATAAACCACTTTCTAGCAGTTTCTGTGCTGATTTCATTTATTTGGTAACACAAATCTCACATTCTAATTCACTAATTAAATGCAAGATAAAAAAAAAAAAAAAAAAAAGCTTTAAAAAAAGCTTAAAAAAAACTTACAAAAATGCCCATTAAATGTCAAAATAACTTTTAACTTATTGGAAAAGATTAATTTATCTCAATATGAACCAACCACACAAAATATAAAGACTATATAGATAATAACATACTCAATAAAATATTTATCACCATCAATAAAATTTCAGAAAATATCGAGATTATCGAATATTACAGACCACGTGCTTGTACAGGTGTGCACATAATTTTTTCAGCCTGGTTATAAGAGAACCTGAAGATTTGTTTTGGTCCTCACACTGCATTGGTTCTCACACAATTCCAGTCCTTGCGCCCCACTGCTCTCCATATTTTGCAGTTTCTCTTTGTTAACACACCTGATTCAGATAATCAGCTCGTGAGAAGTGAGCTCCGTGCATGAATTGTGTTCCTATTGTTCATAGCTCCCTATTCCCTGAGCAGGGGAAATCTGTTAAAGTTTACCTCACTTCGAACATTCATACACTGATTTGTGCTGCGCAACGATTTTACACACGGACAACTGTGACATCATATACCTCTGTAAATCAATACAATTTAAATTCACATCTTGCACACTTCAATGCACTTTGATTGGAACATATACATTCGCTTCCAACTGGAATCATGGGAATATCCTGTGTATCCACTTCTCAGGGCACTTATGTTTGAATAGAACAAACATCTGAAGCGCTAAGAGAAACGTTCAAAATGGGCAAAGCAGTTGAGCTCGAGGACTGGAATTGAGAACCGCTAATATACAGTGACCCACCTACATATTACTATCAAAACTTAATTAATAATAGTTATAATATCATTTCACTTTATTTAGTTTTTTTTTTTTTTTTTTTTTATAAAATTATAGTAGATAAACTGAATAATAGTGTTAGTCGTAGTATTAAATACACATAGGCTACATTTATTTTATAGAAAACTTAAAAATAAAATGTTAATATTTACTCCTTTCTTTGCCTCTTTAAGGAGAATCGCTTTATGTATTACCCAATTTTAAGTAACTTGGAATAAAAGCTCTGAAGATAAAAATAAAAATAAACGTGTTTTATCATATTCAAACTTAAAATCAGCAGGCATTCATTGTGGCGTGTTGCCTGCAAGTAAGTATATGAATGTCACCGTTTTGCATTGTGCTTTAAAAACAGCAATGGATACACTAGATTTATGTATTCAGGTTGAAAATAAAACTTATATAGTGCAGTTTGTGATTTAAAATGGTAGGCTAGTTGTGTATTAATAGCTGTCAATCATGTCGGTAAGCAAAGCACTTTCAGAACATAACAGATTTTTTATTTTTTTTGGTTATGGACCATTTATGTGCACCCCTGTATATAAACACAATTGAACTGATATTTGCAGAACATTACTTTTAACCCCCAAAATATCGAACAATAAATAAGTTGCATCAACACTTTTAAAAGCTTATTTCCATAGAGATTTATTGCTGTTCCACAAAACATGTTTGAAATACTGAAAAAGACGATCTTTCCCTTTCACATTTTTCATTTAGAAAACAAGAGATTCTGAGGAAATATGCATAGTTTTACAACTTTACAGCACTGTCTGATTAAAAGAAAATTAAAAAAACTGTCAGACATCTGATCTCACTCTGTCACTCTGTGAGAGAAAGTATTTGTGCTGACTGAGTGTGTGTGTGTGTGTGTGTGAGTGGGGGATTGGCATAAGCTGAGTGCAGAAAGACAGCAAGAGAGAGGAGAGAAAAGAGAGAGAGAGAGAGACTTAAACATCTCTTTAATCACCAGAAAAAAAAAACTGTATTTTAAATTGTATTTTTAAAAAACTGTTGACTGGTGGATACTAGGCAACTAATTTTTTTTTAATTTTCTCTTTTTAATTGGCTTAGAAATCTATAACTACTGGACAATAACAAATAATAATGATTTGTTTATATACTACAAACATATTTTTTTTATCACATAATAAGGCAGAATAGTTTCTATTCTGTAATAAATGCAATGTCAATTGGTACTGCATTGTTACTTTATTTATTACCTGCTGGAGATTACTTGAAAAACCATATATTGTTGCAATCATATGTTTAATGTCTTCATGTTTGCAAAAGTTTCTGGGCTTTTTTTTTCTGTGTAAAAACTGTTTTCATACAGCGCTAGCTGGACGCTTTTGCCCATATTAGGATCTTCCTGAAATGGCATTCTGCAAGAGCGCCCTCCGGCTTCGAGTATGAATGAAACACACACTGCAGGAGTGTAATATCAAATCATATGCAGACTATCCCGTCTCTTTGAGTTTAAATCTGTATTTATTCCCACCAGCTCTTGAAAACCTCTATGAGAACAAACTTGACCGAAAAAGTGGGGGACAAGTTTCCATGATATTAAAGTTGGGGGGACACGTCCCCCGCGTAATCTACGCTGCAGTACATATTACTATCAAAAATTAATTCATAATAGTTATAATATTATTTCACTTTATTTAGCTATGTAAAAAAAAACTAGGCTATAAAATTCTAGTAGATAAACTAAACAATAGTGTGAGATATTATATAAAAAAAGAAAGGTAGTCGTAGTATTAAATACAAATAGGCTACATTTATTTTATAGAAAACTTATTCATAAAGGGACACTTATTGTGAGCATATTTAAACCTTACTAATTGAAACAATTATTCCAATGTTTCTTTAAAAAAAAAAAAAAAAAAAAAAAAAACCTTCCTTTGTCTCAATACATAAAAATAAAAGTGCTTAAGAAAGAACGCCACCACTTAATAGTGTTAATGACAGCAATGACATTTACATTAACCGATCATTTGGGCTTCTCTAGCATTAATAGCTG
This sequence comes from Carassius auratus, assembly GCF_003368295.1. Lineage (NCBI taxonomy): Eukaryota > Metazoa > Chordata > Actinopteri > Cypriniformes > Cyprinidae > Carassius > Carassius auratus. The sequence goes on along the minus strand of NW_020527165.1, from coordinate 22,016 downwards.
ATATTTACACCTAAAGCATACAAATAAATATAATCCACTTTAATGAATAAGACCCATACATCATTTAGTAAAACTTTTTAAAAGATCGTTACACACATTTTCAAATCCATTTACTCTTCATGACTGATTTAACAATGGTTTTTCGCCATCAAAACAATGGCCTTTCAAATTACTTAGGAACATGCTATTATACAACTGAGTCGTGTCTTGCATTTCAACTCAGTTCACCACTGCACATTTCACTTTATATTGTAGCAGTTAAAATCTAACAAACTCTTGGTGATTTATCTGTTTTTGATAATAGCCTATTGGTAAATATATTTTAATGCATATATTTTTTATATTTTATTATTTCCTATCTTTTATTTTAACAGTTACAAACACATAAATAAAAAACATTTCCACACTGCTACAAAAGAACTGTACCACATTACATTAAATTACGTCATCTTTTAAAACAGACTAAATAGATAAATACATGCCTCTGGTTGCTGCTTTTATTTCAAAGGCATTTAAAGGCTTACATTTATGTAAGTTGCTATTTAACTGTGAAAATGTACAAATCCTTGATTGTTCATACTTTATTTATTACCTGCTGGAGATTACTTGAAAAACCATGTATTGTTGCAATCGTATGTTTAATGTCTTCGTGTTTGCAAAACTTTCTGGGCTTTTTTTCCTGTGTAAAACTGTTTTCATACAGCGATAGCTGGACGCTTTTGCCCATATTAGGATCTTCCTGAAATGGCATTCTGCGCAAGAGCGCCCTCCGGCTTCGAGTATGAATGAAACACACACTGCAGGAGTGTTTGCGCTCTGTGATATTTATCTCGCTGTATTCTGGCTCCGAATTAAATATCAAATCATATGCAGACTATCCCGTCTCTTTGAGTTTAAATCTGTATTTATTCCCACCAGCTCTTGAAAACCTCTATGAGGACAGACTTGACCGAAAAAGTGCGGGGGACGAGTTTCCATGATATTAAAAGTGGGGGGACACGTCCCTAGCATAATCTACGCCCACATATTACTATCAAACATTAATTCATAATAGTTATAATATAATTTCACTTTATTTAGTTTTTTTTAATATATACAATTATAGTAGATAAATAAATAATAGTGTGAGATATTATAAAAAAAATAAAAGGTAGTCATAGTATTAAATACAAATAGGCTACATTTATTTTATAGAAAACTTAAAAATAAAATGCTAATATTTACTGCTTTCTTTGTTTGCCTCTTTAAGGAGAATCGCTTTATGTAATTACCCAATTTTAAGTAGCTTTGAATAAAAGCTCTAAAGATAAAAAATAAAATAAAAGCGTTTTTATCATATTCAAACTTAAAATCAGCAGGCATTCACTGTGGCATGTTGCCTGCAAGTAAGTATAAGTAAGAGCGTCAGTGGATGATAGTTTTGCATTGTGCTTTAAAAACGGCATGAAATACACTAGATTTATGTATTCATGTTGAAAATAAAACTTATATAGTGCAGTTTGTGATCTAAAATGGTAGGCTAATTGTGTATTAACATTGTCAGAACATATTTAACGGATTTTTTTTTTTTTTTTTTTTTTTGGTTATGGACCATTTATGTGCACCCCTGTATATAAACACAATTGAACTGATATCTGCAGAAAAATTTTTAAACGCCAAAAATATCGAACAATAAATAAGTTGCATCAACACTTTTAAAAGCTTATTTCCATAGAGATTTATTGCTGCAAGCTTGGAAAGCGAAGAATATAATTACAAAAGTTCCACAAAAAATGTTTGAAATACTGAAAAAGACGATCTTTCCCTTTCACATTCAAGTGAAGTCCATCTGGACGGAACATTTCAGAACATATACATCCTCCAGATACAAAGGCTCTCCACGTTCGCAAAAAAACAACATTGTCCATCTCACTAGACCATCTTTCCAACAACATATTGCAACGCTTCACTGTATGTTTAGTTTGCTTGTCATCAACATAACGAGGCAAAACAGAACAAATAGCGAAATACAGTTTGTACTTAAAAGAGTGACGAAGGTGTTCCACAAGCAATGCCATTCGGTTAACGATGGTTTCCGCTGAAACCCCACTAGCGACATCATTTGTCCCAATGTGAATGATTAACAAGGCATCCCCGTTTACTCTTCTCAGATGATAAACGTGCTGTTGTGCTGAACGGACCAAAGTAGTTCCCGGATGAACCCAACAATATGCGCCCTCACAGTATTGGTCCAAACCACGGCACATGGAATCCGTCAAGAAGCAAACATTCAGACCTGCAAGAAACAAAACCATTGTCACAACTAAATAACCCATGCGTCAAAAAACAAGAACATTTATTTAGTCAACAAATATACCTTTAGGTACAACGAAGTCTTTCTTCCCAAACCTGGAAACAACCATGTTGCTTTCTGTGCCAACAAAATAAATAAAATCTAAAGATTAACAACTACAAAAATAAAGATTAATACACTTGGTACACATAAAATAAAAACATTTTTCCGCTCTAAATTTTTTTTACTTCTCACCAATTTTCTCCATTTTAGACAGACTTCAACAAACAGTCCAACTGAGTGCCAGAACCGTCATACTCAGCACTTTAAATAAAGGGTTACATTGACGTCACTTACCCTCAGAAACACGCCCCCTCACATGGCAAAATAACCTGTTCTGCTGAACCCCTCAGTTGCTCCCAGGGCGCAGGATCTATAGCTGCCCACTGCTCTGTGTATGTGTTCACGGTGTCTTCACTTCTCACTACTGTGTGTGTGTGTACTTGGATAAGTTAAATGCAGACCAATTCCGAGTATGGGCTACCAAACTAGGCAAATGTCACGAATTCCACTTTCACTATCATAGTTTTCTTAAATCTTTATTTAAAAACATCCAATCATGCCACTATAATATTATAAATATCTACTAGCTTGACGTGTCAATACAACAAATTACTAAACAAGATATAGGTATGATTTTACCACAAGATTCAACATATTGACATTATAGCTACAAAATCGCATGTTTCAGTGCTTAAAGTCCATTTATTTCTTTCCATAGCTCTCACCAATCTATAAAAAATATAGCTACCCCAGATTTTTTGGTTTTAAATAATACTAACACAATTCTTTATAGATCACTAAATATTTATTTAATAACTATTGTATATCATTTTAATAAATAAATTTAATTTTTAATTTAATTTAAATAAAACATTGATAAAATTTTGACCACGTTCCACAAAAATAATTAGATATAGCCTACTTTTATTAATTTTTTACTTTTAGGATAATAATGAATATACAACACCTTATACATTTCTATAAATAAAACAACAGACACTTCTGAGTTTAATTGATTAAATCATACACACAACACATTCTTATATAACCTTATATTGAAAGCACTTTTGTCCTACAATATTTTTTTTTACACACACCAACAAATACTAAAATATAATACACAAATACACAAATATAATAAAATATAGATAAATAAATATATAAAACATTCAACAATTATAGTCCATTTTGACTGTACTTAAATTAAATAAATTAATAATATTTTACACTTCTACCATCCAATTACAAATCAATCTTCACAAAAAATATCCATAATAAGATCGTTCTATAATGCAAAACTCACAGGCAAAACTATTGACTCATTATTAGCCTACTAATCACATAATGAATTTTCACATATTCGTTTTCTAAATATTGCTCTTTTAGTTATACAGTACAGCCATATTGTGTCATTGTTATTTCCATACACTTTAAAGTCTATATATATATTCATAAAGGACAATTATTGTGAGCATATTTAAACCTTCTAATTGAAACAATTATTCCAATGTTTCTTAAAAAAATAAAAAACCTTTCTTTGTCTCTATACATAAAAATAAAAGTGCTTAAGAAAGAATGCCACCATTACTAGTGTTAATAGCAGCAATTACATTTACATTAACTGATCATTTGAGCTTCTCTAGCATTAATTGCTGATATTTACACCTAAAGCATTCAACGAAATATAATCCACTTGAATGAATAAGACCCATACATAATTTAGTAAAACTTTTAAAAAGAGCGTTACACACATTTTCAAATCCATTTACTCTTCATGACTGATTTAACAATGGTTTTTCGCCATCAAAACAATGGCCTTTCAAATGACTTAGGAACATCGTCGTGCCTTGAATTTCAACTCAGTTCACCACTGCACATTTCACTTTATACTGTAGCAGTTAAAATCTAACAAACTCTTGGTGATTTTTCTGTATTTGATAATAGCCTATTGGTAAATATATTTTTAATGCATTTATTTTTTATATTTTATTATTTCCTAGCTTTTATTTTAACAGTTACAAACACATAAATAAAAACATTTCCACACCGCTACAAAAGAACTGTACCACATTACATTAAATTACTTCGTCTTTTTAAACAGACTACATAAATAAATACATGCCTCTGGTTGCTGCTTTTATTTCAAAGGCATTTTATGTACTACTTTAAAGGCTTACATTTATGTAATTTGCTATTTAAATGTGAAAATGTACAAATCCTGATATTAACAATGCCTCTTATTTAAACAAATCCATGTTTTGTGTACCAAACTTCATAACACCACCTAGACAGCACACATACATTACGTGAACTCTAACATTACTGTTTCGCCCCAGATATCCACTGCACATGTCTGCGGCACTATACGGCTCCAACGCAGCTACCGGAGCTGATCGAGACCACTCTAGCGCCACTTCGCTATAAATAGGCTCTAAGTCAAGTTTCAAGTCAAGTCAAGTTTATTTATATATAGCCCTTTAAAACAACATAAATGCTGACCAAAGTGCTGCACAACATACCAAACAAAACATCCATTGTACAATACAATTTAAAGACTAATGATAAAATATGAAAGAAAGCAAAACAAAAATAATAGAATTAAGACCGGAAACATCATGCAATTTAAAACAATATTTAAAACAAAATAAATAATAATATTAATTTAATAATTAATATCATATTACACATATGCCTGAGAAAAATAATAAGTTTCTAGTCTAGTCTATTTTTGACACACGCCGCGTCAGAACCGCACAGCAAAAATCATGTATACATTTCAAATTAAACACACTGTGCAATCTCTCAATCTATTTCATATTACTATATTTTTGCTAGAAGACCAGAAATGGATTACAAGAGGTTCATTCACAAATTTGAAAACCTCACAATATTAGGCCATATGGCACCACAGATCCATTTTTCAAGGACAATTTAAAAAAGTGTTGTGGAGTTTAATTGCATGAGTTGTAGGAGTGGAATAAACTGAATTAAACATGACAAAACATTAACATTCAGCCAACCTTGTTAGAATACACAGAATCAAGGAAAAAATGTTGAAATGTGTTGGACCGGCAAATCACGTGGTCTTGCGAATCCTACCACTGCGCTTCTGATCCGCTTCTGCTGTGAGTTGACAATGTGTGGAGGACGAAAAAAAATTAATCAGAGCTGTAACACGCCGCAAACGTGTGCAGTGGAAAGGTATGCATTGCCTTTTTTACGCACCCATGTTAATGGCCTTCACACTGTACACTGTACACGGTTGCGGCTAGGTTTAAAACAAGAAAAAGAGTACCTTTAGATAAACAAGGCAACATAATATATACACTTTTATGGAGGCAAAAAAAACTAACTACATTAAGACCCGTGAGATCGCTTGTAATAAATATTTAAATGCAAAAGGTGAGAGTTGACTGTTTCCTTGTTTTAATATTTAAATATTTGCTATATCCTTACAAGAAAAGTAGCCTATTTTTTGTGTTTAAATGTTTTGGCGCTTGCTTAAGCAGATGCGTGTTCTTAAAGACAAATTTTCAGTTGGCAAACACTAAAATATTGAATTGCATATAACGTTGAAATTCTTACACTTCACAAAACATAATGTCCCTTAAAATAAATTAAAATAATTATAACTATCTAGCTTAAACAGAAGTACACTTTATATAATACTGTGCTTGACAATGTCTTCATCTTCACCATCTACAAACAAAACCTGTGACGCAACACACATTCGTCCTTGTCATTGGCTCTATTTGTTAGTAAGCCTACCTTGTTCCAATTTGCATACTGTACCCAATTTATAGCACCTCTCAAAGACCACTTATTCATTCTACAAGCAACATCGTCTCAAGAAAAACCTTTACCAACCACTCATCAAGGTAAGCGTTCTTCATCTTACACATAATACATCCCAAAACCAATCATACTTCCAACTAATTTTCAAGAAAATATATTTTATATTCATTTGCGCTATTGCCAAAGGCAATTCTGGTAACAATACACTATATCAACATAACTATTTTTATACAAACTTTCATAACCTATTTACCCTCTGCACATTGTTCCTAAGTTAGCAAACAATGTACTCAATTATACATATTAACACGATCATCGTGACAAGATTGACTCTTTACTTTATTTTTAAGACATATTATTTATTTTATTTACTATACATTGTGCAAACTCCTACCATTCAAACAAGTTAAAAGCCACCATTCCATTTTCCAACCGCTTGCATTTCACACACATTTACATAAGTTAATTCCTCCCGCTCCCCATCTTCTTTTAATCCAGTTATTACTGTGCTCACACAATTGATGTTTGACGCTTATACTTTCCTAATGCTAACAATTGCTCAAGTAAATACTCGCCAACATTTCTTCTGTTTCCCATTTACCGCCATGTCTATTTTAACTACACCATAACTGCCTTTTTCCCCACAAATATTTATCACGCGTCTGCATCTATGCCTATTGCATCTTTTCTTGACTTTATTAACTATGCACTTAAATGCCATTACAAATAAAATGCCTTACAAAACAACTTTACCTCTAACATGGACTAACCCAACTTTTGGGTTAGTAAGTTAGTTAACTCTAACAGCTGAGTTAATCCATATTTAACACAAAATCTCATTAAAACAATCCAGCATTTGCTGGAGTGTACCTATACACTCCAACAAATATAACCATATCTATTGTCTATTGCTTGTTTAATATTCATGATATACTTTCTTCCAGATTATGGCTTCCTACACCTCACCATCAAAAATCCCCAAAATAGACCACCCTGAGACTGAATCAATTCATGACCGCCTCCAACTGATTGCTGTAAGCCATATTCTTTATTACCTTTGTTTATTCAACTAATATTAACCTACTACATAGCCTACATACAAATTCCACCATTACCACCCATACTATTTTAACACAGTATTTTCTTTGCCATTTCTATAGTACAAATGCCAAGATCCATCTGTCAACCCCATCGAAACTGCACAACAACTTTGCAATCTAGGCACTGAAATCATGAAAATCATGTCACGCTGGCACAACCAAAACAAGGCTCTCCAGCAAAGTGTCACTACACTTCGTTCAGAGCTGCAGGACACAAAAAAAAAAAACTCTCAGAAGCTCTAACTTCTGCAGAAATCAATGCTGCTGCCCAATACTTTTTCAAAGATGGTAATTACTTCTCACTTCCTAATTTGTTCTCATTCATGTTACCTTTTCTGTACATTTGTTCTCTGCAATGGCAATTAAACCTACATGTTTCCTTTTACAGAACAATGTGACATGTCCACACAGACAGAGCATGTCCCTTCAACACTACCTGAACACATACCTGAGAATAACAGCAAACTAGGTAATAAACACTCCCACTCCAATATACTATAATTCATTACACATCCTTTACTACAGTATATCTCTTCAATCACATACTTATAACTTCCTCTTTTCCTTTTTTCAGAAATACAACTTGCAACAAAGTCTTCTCCAAAACCAAATAAAGATCTACAGAATGCTTAACAATACAAACATTATATTGTGACTACACTTTTAATGCTACACTGTATTTTACTTTTGAAACTACAAATTTTTATCCTTCCATTTACTCTTAAACCACATTATTTTCTTTTAGCTCTTCTTTATTAAACTTTTTAACATACAATACAGCATACTATATGCATATTGCACCTTTATAATTTATAATTGTTTGTGTTCTTATTCTTTGTATTTTATACAATAAAATTTTTTTCTCAGACTTACAATTTTCATTAAAATACAAAAATATAACAATCTTCACTCCCACAAAACAATTATATTACTTAACCTGCCTTCGTAACACAGGTCAACTATTTATTATGCAACAAATCTACTCTTATTAATAAAATGTCATGGTAAAACATTGAGATTTTTTAATTGCCAGAGCATTAAAGGAATTTTCACTGATGTTAACATCACTATTAATATAAATAATAAAAATATAACACAATACTTATCTTATGTTTAAAGCATAATGCTAAACAAGAGTTTTAATAAATAACAAATTATTCTACATAAACATCCTTAGAATGCCATACTTTAGCTAACATTTCAAGTTGAAATACCAAAACTGACCACTGGTCAAATTAAAGGATGATAAATATTTTTATAATATAAATTTATATACACTTTACTGAAACTACAATATTATTAAATAATTTCACAAATGCATCAAGAAAATTAAGATCATTTCAATTTTACCAACACGTACAATAAGGTTTCCATTCTTTTAGATTATAATTAATACATTACCTAACTTTACCTAATGAACATTTCTTTATTTCTTTATTTTTTTCCAGTATTTATTTGTGTTAGTAATTACAAATATTCATGTCAGTTTATGCTACATTAACTAATGTAGTTCAACTATCCATTTACAAATTCTAATACAATAAAAACATAACAATACAACCAAAATATTAAGAATCATGTAGCTATACTGATCATGTTCACTAATGTTAGCAACTAAAACCTTTATATAATATGTTAAAACCTTTTCTATATTCTGTGTGTATGAGTATTTGTGTGTGTAAGAGAAATGAGAAAAAATCAGTTTTTAATATATGACTTCACTGCAAACTGCAATATTTATTTAACTGCTTATACATCAGTTAAACCATTTAAAATGCTAAGTTATTTAAAAGACCTCGTTCAACTTAACAATAAAATCAATTTTTTTACATTACTTAATACATTCATAAATTGAACTACCAATACAAATTATATAATATACTATATTTTTTTGTTCTGGCAACGATGTATATTTTGTACATACCAAATGTGAATTAATGCATACTCCTCACAGGGGAAGTACACTATACACACCAAACTTTGTCTACATGATGCTAAAACATTGAGGAACTTAAATTGCTAATGGATTTTGGATAGCCTGAACAGTTTGCCGTGGTAATTTAAAAAAAAAAAAAAAACAGTAAAAAGAGAAACATTCATTGTCTTGTATTTTTAAATTGCAGCTTACAAACATTCCAAAACCATTTTTCATTTAGAAAACAAGAGATTCTGAGGAAATATGCATAGTTTTACAACTTTACAGCACTGTCTGATTAAAAGAAAATTAAAAAAACTGTCAGACATCTGATCTCACTCTGTCACTCTGTGAGAGAAAGTATTTGTGCTGACTGAGTGTGTGTGTGTGTGTGAGTGGGGGATTGGCATGAGCTGAGTGGCAGAAAGACAGCAAGAGAGAGGAGAGAAAAAAGAGAGAGAGAGAGAGAGAGAGAGAGAGAGAGACTTAAACATCTCTTTAATCACCAGAAAAAAAAAACTGTATTTTAAATTGTTATTTGTTTTTGTTGTTGTTGCTAATTGTGCTGTTTTCATTACAGCTTAAGTAATCTCTTAGGCCTTATCCTTTCCTGACAGTTTCAGGAATTTAAAAAAAAAATCTAAAAATACTTATTTGTGCTACAAATAATAATTTCAAACTCATTTGATACTGACCTCTGTCACCCTGTGAAATAATATTTATATGAATTTACATAATTTCATGGATGTTACAATAAAACTGTTCAGCTCACAGATGAAGACTATGCTGTAATGCAAGCAGAACTATTTCACAAATGCTTATAGGTGAATGAAATCATAACAAAACACTTTTAAATTAAGAATTTGGTAACACTTTAAAATAATGTCTCATTTGTTAACATTAGTAAATGCATTGTTAACACTTCATAATAACTGCACTCATTAGCTAAGCATTAGTAAATAATCAGTTCAAAATTAATAGTCATTAGTAAGCATTTTATAAATACAGCTATAATTAAATTGTTCATGGTTTATATGAACATTTATTTTGGGGAGATTAAAGACTGTAATCTTCCTAAAAAATACAAAAATAAAATAAACAAACACAACACAGATCGATACAGAACTCAGAAATATTTATTCATAGATATTTATTTATAGATGCAATAAATATTTCTGTGTTCTGCATCCCTCCGTGTTAGATGAGCTCACAAAAATAGATAGCTGGGAATTACTAAATTTTTATAAAAACCCGACTTTATCATAAATTACAGCAGGAATATATGTCAATAAAGCAACTATTATAATGTATCTAAATAATAAGATTTATATATATACACTAAAATAATTCCTCATTTAATCTCACTTTTTTAATGATCTCATGAACCACTGATAACTCCTTAATAACTGGTTTGTAAATAATGTAATAATTTATAAATTATAAATTGATCCTTAAAGTATGAAAATACAATGATGAAACTTTTTAGATATGCTCAATAACAGAATATTTATAGCTGTATTTATGAACTGCTTAATAATGCCTATTACAGAAGTGTTATGCTTTTTCATTTTTCACCATTAGTTAGTCTGTAATGTTGCTGTTTCAGCATAAACAAGTTCTACAAAGTTACAAAGCTCAAAGTACAATTCAAAAGGCAAAATTTTATTTAACAGAAATCACTTTTTAAAAACTACAACGAACAAATTTTGGACTACAACAAATATTTTCTTGGATTTATGATATCACAAATATTGAAGAATGGGATGAGGCTTGGTTAAGCTGCACTAGAGAAACCAACGAGTGTGATATATACATAGTTGTTCATGAAGGCTGGAAGAAAAAAAAAACTCCTTATATTCAGGTGTGTAGCATTATTAGGCATTTTTTTCCTTTACTGATAAAATGGGCCAAAAAAAAAGAAGTTTAACTCAGACTGAAAAATCCAAAATTATTAGATCTCCATGACAAATAATCAAAATTAGAGCAGTACAGTAAAGTAAAGACATGACCACTGGACAGCAAAATGCTTACTGGGTCAGAAAGGTCAGAAAAAAACAGGTGGAGAAGAACAGAAAAATATTCAATGCAAAAGAATTAAGAATTAAAGTGAAGAATTAGGTGTGACACTCTTAGAGAGCATTTAGTCTACAGTGCCACCATTTTCCAGAACTGCAACTTTCCTAGAGTCTCCAGAATTACAAGGTGCCAGGTTCTGAGAGACGTCAAAGATGCCAAAAAATGACTTAATTAGAATAGCATAAAGTATTGTGAAATACTATATATGAAGACTTTATATATAGGCTTTATGAACAGATAGGTTTTGAGTAACTCTTGAAGGACTAACATCACCTCCTCTTGTACGACGGTTTGAAGAATATATCTTCCAGTTCCAGATATGGTTTGGAATTAGTAAAATGTGCTTGGAAAAAAGTCAAAACATTGTTTTATTGTGACTTTTTTTCCAAGCACATTTTACCAATTCCAAACCATCTCAATCTTAATAACTACCATTATTTTTTTATTTAATAATTTATGAGTCATATATGATTGTCAGTGAAACCTGGAAGAGAAAAACTCCTTATATCCAGGTGTTCATAATTATTAGGCATGTTTTCTTTTACAGATTAAATAAGCCAAAAACGAGTTTTAACTCATACTAAAGTCAAAAATTATATAATCACCATGGGAAATATCTAAAACTAATGTCATACAGAAATTGCAAAGTTAAGACATGACCATTGGACAAAAGATGATGATTAGGTCAGCTGTGGCATAATGGTTAGAGAGTTGGACTTGTAACTTGAAGGTCGCAGGTTCAACTTTCGGTGCTGATAAGATTTGTAGGTGGGAGGGAGTGACTGATCAAAAAATGCTGACTGGGTCAGCAGGGTCAGTAAAGAAAAAAACAAGTGAAAAAATGACAAAAAGTATAAAAAATTAATAGCTATTTCAGGATAAGGGATGGAATACAAATGATGTCCTAAATTCAGGAACTGGAAGATATATTCTTCAAACCGTCGTATTAAAATAAAGTGTTACTAAAATTATATATAGTGTTCTGTGTATGTGATTTCAAACTCTAGATTGGTCGGATTAACCCTTTAACTGCCGCATCCCTTAAAACTTGATTGTCAGAGGGTTACTGTAAATGCTTATGCCCGCTGGGCACAGTTTTCCCGATGCCACCGGGGTGGCGTTGCACTGATGGCTTGAGCCCGACATCGCTGCTTGCAGCTATATTTATTATTATTATTATTATTTTTTTCCAAAGTCTCGGGGGCTTTTGGGGCCCTTAACATGCTTAAAAAGTCTTGAAAATTGGCACACACATTGGAACCTGCGGCCATTAGGGCCGGGCAGAGACTGATACACGGGCGTGGCACAGGGGCTCTACAGCGCCCCCTGGAATACTGAGGGCCATATATCATGCATACTTGCACGTAGACACACGAAACTCGGTACACATGTAGATCTCATCAAACCAAACAACTTTTGTACTGCATGTCATAGGCTCCGCCCAACAGGAAGTTGGATATTTAGGGTTTAGTATTCATATTTTTCGTCAAAGTTGTGGGGACTTTTGGGGTCCTTAACATACTCAAAAACTCTTGAAAATGTGCACACACTTTGGAATCTGTGGCCTTTAGGAGCCTGCAGAGGCTGGGACCCGGGCGTGGCACAGGGGCTCTACGGCGCCCCCTGGATCACAGTCAGAAATGTTGATGTATAGCTCACACATACTTGCACATATTCATATGAAACTCAGTACACATATAGATCTCATCGTGCTGAACAACTTTCGTATTGCATGTCAGAGGCTCCGCCCAACAGGAAGTCAGCTATTTAGAGTTATGTAAAAAGCGCATGCTCTGGAATTTGAAATACTTGTCATAGGTTTTTTTGACGATTGCCACCAAATTCGGTCAACATGATCTCAAGACATTGGGGATGAAAAATTGCCAGGGGATTTTTGATATCTCGAACGGTTTGCTCGTGGCGAGGCGTTGAAATTATGGCGAGAAATGAGAAACAGGAAGTGTCTAATACCATCCACATACATTTCCTGATTTTAATCAAACTTCATCAGATTATTCGTTGTATGATGTCGATCGCATATATGTGACTATTAGGAGTCAAAGTTATAGCGCCACCAACTGGCAGAAGGAAGTGTGTCATTTTCAAAATGATTTGAATTCAGCATCTTATTATTACTCGATTTGCTTCAAACTTCATCAGAACAATGTTAAAATACAGCCGATATAAATCTGCAAGGGGGATATTGATATCTAAAAGTATTGTTGCCGTGGCAACATGTCAAACTGGAATACTTCTCAGGTGATTTTGAGGCATATAACATAATTAGAATTTCACGAAACTCGGAACACACATCAGTATTTCTGATAGCTAGACACTGGCAAAAGCTTATTAAAGGGCGTGGAACAGGCACTCTATAGCGCCACCTTTTGTCAAAAGTGGGGGGGTTAGTTTTAGCTACAGACACCAAACTCGGTACATAAATTGGTCTTTTCAAGACGGACAACTTTCTAATTCACAGTCATCAGCTGCGACTAACAGGAAGTCGGCTATTTTGATTTGAATATGGATTTTTTTACATTTAGCTGTGAATTAATGCATACTGCTCAGAGGAGAGTAACACTATAAACACCAAACTTTGTCTACATGATGCCAAAACATTGAGGAAATTAAATTGCCAATGGATTTTGGATAGCTTGAATGGTTTTGTCGTGGTGATTTTTTTAAATGACAGTAAAAAGGGAATTATTAATTGTTCTGCATTTTTAAATTCCAAACACTTCAAAACCTTTTTCATACAGAAAAAAAAGTAATTCTGAGTAAATATGGATAGTTTCACGACTTTACAACACTGTATGAATAACAGAAAATTAAAAAACTGCCAGACATCTCATCTCACTCTGTCCCTCTGTTTGAGTATATGTGCTTAGACTTCCATTGTCTGAGAGAAATAGCGCCCCTAGGTGCAATTCCCGGACTTTTACTTTCACTTTTAAATCGGTTAAAAATACAAATAAATACTTAGATTTAATTCACACTGACAAGCTAAACCAACATATCTGATTATTACCGGTTCAGGGCTCATGGATAAATTATTTCTGGCCAGAGATACGTGAGAAATAGGAGAGATGAATCACCGCTGTGATCACGAGCGTCTGGAGTAAAGAGCTCAGAGAAAACGAATTTATTCCTGTTTTAAAGCTTTTAAAAATAAATTATTACAGCGATATCACACAATCAACCAATTAGAACACACCAAGAGCTAAATTCAGATGTTTTTGAACTGTTTGTGTGAAAATGAAATATTTGTGGCTGCCTATCTGAAATCACCGCCTCCGATCAGCGCGTACAGTGTCGAGCTCAAAACAGACGAATTTATTCTTGTTAAAGAGCTTTTTAAAATAAAATATTACCACAAATGCACACAATAAACCCATTGTAACACTACAAGAGCTAAATGCAGGTGTTTGTGACCCGTTTAAGTCTGCAAGACTATTTGAAAGCGCGACTGGCAGAATAACATATCTCTCGCTGCAGGATTCTGCCTTTCGTCGTAAGAACGAACACATCAAGGACAAGATTATTTCAAAATACATAGCTTGGCGACTATAAACGAAAACAGCCACGTGAACATAAACTGTATATATCTGAATTGGATCTACTGGATTTTAATATTAAGTGACCGCATATACCAGCTGCTTCTGTCTTCAATTTTAATCTATATAAAAAATGAAATTCATTCATCTTGGCTGCTTTTTTAATGTGTGTACGTATTTATTTATTTATTTATTATTTTGCTCTAACAAGAATTAATCTATATTTAATTAAATCAATTAAATTTTATTTTACATTTTATTTTACATTTCTGCATCTAAACGCCTAAAAACATAAAACATGCTCTATTATACTATTGTTAGCAATTTCTTTATCGTCCAATTTATCTGGTGTACACACTTTTATTTTCATAATAAACTTGTTTGTTAGATTATACACACTTACAGTGGTCTATAATAAATATTAACATGTTTTATTCAAGCTGTTTAAAATGATTGCAGTAGGCTAATTTTTTTAAATGTAAATCCAAAAAAAAAAAAAATTAATAAATAAAAAACATTGGAAAACAATAACTACTGTACTTTTTTATACATTTTGTATAATTTCATAGTTTATGCATTATAGTTATAAAAACAAATAAATTTAGCCACTCACATAGAAATCGTAGGCCTTATCCTTTTCTGACATTTTTAGGGATTTTTAAAAATCCTAAAAAACCTTATTTGTGCTGCAAATAATAATTTCAAACTCAAAAAGTAAATAGTCAGTTCATGCTTTATAAAGCCTTGTCCCAATATTAATAGTCAGTAGTAAGCAGTTTATAAATACAGCTATAAATAGCTTGTTTTTGGTTTATAAGCACATTTATTAAAAAGGAGAGTAAAGGGTCAGTTATCTTCCTATGAAAAATAAAAAAATAAAAATAAACAAACAACAACACAGATTGATACAGAACTCAGAAATTCTATTGTGGATTTATGATAAAATCAGCCTGTAAATGAATTCATACTCCTCCAAGAAGACACAAGTAGTTCACACCAAACTTTTTTTTAACATGAAGCCAATATACTGAAGATGTTAAATTGTGAATGGGTTTAGGATAGCTTAAATGGTGTGGCCATAGCGATTTATTAAAGTAACATAAAATATAAAACATAATTCCAAACTCTTCATAATTTTTTATATACGTAGAAGTCATCATTTGAAGGAAGCACAGTAAGTTTCATAGCTTTATCATTTTCAAGAGCCAGCATAAAATTAAAACTATCATAACTTATAAATGAAGCTTGCAATTCTTAGTACCAATAATGGCCACCAGATGGAGCTATAGGATTACTTTTAAATAATTATTGTAGAAACAAGTATGATTTAAATCATTTATAGAAATCTTTCAAAGAAAAATAATATGAATTTTATGTATTTTACTGATAAAATGACCCTGACTTAATTAGAATAACAAGCTGAAGTATTGTGAACTGTATATTAAGAATAATTCTTTATAGGCTTTATGGATAGATACGTTTTGAGTGACTCTTGAAGGATCAGCACCACATCCTCTTTTACCACTGTTTAAAGAATTTATCTTACAGAACAGATGCGAATGAATTTTGGATAGCTTGAATGGTTTTGTCGTGGTGATTTTTTGAAAAAACAGTAAAAAAGTAACCAGTAAATGTCTTTTATTTTTTTAAAGTGCAGCTTCTAAACACTTCAAAAAAATTTACACATAGAAGACAAGTCATTCTGAGGAAATATGCATAGTTTCATGACTATACAACACTATATGGATGATAGAAAATTAAAAAACTATCATACATCTGATGTCACTCTGTCCCTCTGTCACTGTGGGTAGTGTGTGCGTGTGTGTGTGTGTTTGTGTGTGTGTTAAGTGAATTAGGTGTGAAACTATCAGGGAGCATTTAGTCTCCAGCGCCAACATTTTACAGAACTGCCACTTTCCTGGAGTCTCAGAATTACAATGTGTCAGGTTCTGAGAGATCTAAGATTCCAAAAAAGAATTTAATTAGAATACCATGAAGTATTGTGAAATACTATATATTAAGTCTTTATATATAGGCTTTATGAACAGAGTAGAGTGACTCGTGAAGGACCAGCACCACCTCCTCTTGTCCGATGGTTTGAGGAATATATCTTCCAGAATCCAGGATTAAGATTTAGGAGCTCATTTTTATTCCACCTCCTTTCCTGAAAGTCTGTCTTGCAGAATTGACTAAAAATTAATCTTCACATTAATTCCTAATTATTTTGCCATTCTTTTTGTCAGTTCTTCTTGACCTGTTTTTTTCTTCTTCTTTTCTGACTTCATGACCCAGTCAGCATTTTTTGTATAATGGTCAAGTCTTAACTTATCCATTTCTGTATTGCATTTGTGTTTGATATTTCTCATGGGTATTTCATAATTTTCGACCTTACAGTTTGAGTTAAAACTCTTTTTTAGCGCATTTCATCTGTAAAAGAAAACATGCCTAATAATTCTGCACATATGAACATAAGGAGTTTTTCTCTTCCAGCTTTCCTGGACTATTGTATAGCACTCATAAATGATTAAATAAAAAATAATGGTAGTTATTAAGATTGATATGGTTTGGAATTGGTAAAATGTGCTTGGAAAAAAAATCACAATAAAACAATGTTTTAATGTTTAAGTTTGGAATATTAACTGACATGAATGAATGCTATATAAATATTGTTCATGTTAACATAATGTTTATAAATGGAATCTTATTGTAAAGTGTTACTAAAGTTATATATATATTTATATATATATATTGTTCTGTGAATGTGATTTTAAAGTCTAGATGATTCGGATTAACCCTTTAACTGCCATATCCTTTAAAACCTCACTGCCAGAGGGATATCAATCACCTTTATTTATATAGTGCTTTAAACAAAATACATTGCGCCAAAGCACTGAACAACATTCATTTGGAAAACAGTGTCTCAATAATGCAAAATGATAGTTAAAGGCAGTTCATCATTGAATTCAGTTATGTCATCTCTGTTCAGTTGAAATAGTGTCTGTTTTAATTTGCAATCAAGTCAATGATATCGCTGTAGATGAAGTGACCCCAACTAAGCAAGCCAGAGGCGACAGCGGCAAGGAACCGAAACTCCATCGGTGACAGAATGGAGAAAAAAACCTTGGGAGAAACCAGGCTCAGTTGGGGGGCCAGTTCTCCTCTGACCAGACGGAACCAGTAGTTCAATTCCAGGCTGCAGCAAAGTCAGATTGTGCAGAAGAATCATCTGTTTCCTGTGGTCTTGTCCTGGTGCTCCTCTGAGACAAGGTCTTTACAGAGGATCTTTGTGAATGCATGTGCCCGCTGGGCACAGTTTACCTGATGCCACCGGGCTGGCGATGGCATTGGTGGCTTGAGCCCGCCATCGCTGCTTGCAGCTATATTTATTATTATTATTATTATTATTATTATTATTATTCTCCAAAATGAATCGCATTTTTGAGGGCCTAAACATGCTCGAAAAGTCACGAAAATTTACGTCTGATATGGGTTTCGGAAGTGGGTGTGGCAAAATGGCTCAACAGCGCCACCTATACACGTTCAACGGTGTGCGCCTCGAGCTATGTTTAATGTACATGTATGAAAATCGGTGTACACATGTAACTCTCCAATACCTACAAAAAAGTCTCTTGGATCAAAATCCGAAACCCAACAGGAAGTCGGTTATTTCTAATATTATGAGCAAATTTTGTGTCATTTTTGTCATTTCCATGCGTTGTATTTTAACGAACTCCTCCTAGAGATTCATTCAGATCAACACCAAATTTGGCATGCATAATCTAAAGGCCTTTGCGATGTTAAATTGCGAAGCTTTTGAGTTTTCGTTGAAGGGCCTGTGTGTGGCGGCCTGGCGAATTTCGATGATTCGCCATGAAACAGGAAGTTGCTATAACTCAGACATACAATGACCAATCTGCCCCAAACTTCACATGTTTGATGAGACTCCTGACCTGAACAGTTTGACATGACCATATTCACTTATAGTCATAGCGCCACCTATTGGCAACAGGAAGTGTCATATTTTATGCTGCGAAGAACTACTCCTAGAAATTTTATGACATCAATGTCTTTTTGTGGTCAGTCTAATCTAAAGGCCTGTGCAATGTTAAATTGTGAAGATCTTGAGTTTTCGTTAAAGGGCGTGTCCATGGCGCCGTGACAAAGTTCGATGTCTCGCCATGGGAGTAGAAGTTGTTGTAACTCAGGCATAAAATATCAGATCTTGCCCAAACTTCACATGTTTGATAAGAGTACTGACCTGCACACATCTGGAGGCCAATATTCCATTGGGTGTGGCAAAATGGCTCGATAGCGCCACCTATACACTTTCAATGGAGTGCGCCTCGAGCTACGTGTCACATACATGTACGAAAATCGGTACACATATGTAACACACCAATATCTAAAAAAAAGTCTCTTGGTACGAAATCCGAATCCCAACAGGAAGTTGGTTATTTTTAATTTTCCTTCCAAAATTGGTGTTGTTTTTGCCATTTTCAGGGGTTGTACTTTAACGAACTCCTCCTAGAGATTTATTCAGATCAACACCAAACTTGGTCAGTGTAATCTTAAGCCCTTTGCGATGTTAAATTGCGAAGATCTTGAGGTTTCGTTAAAGGGTGTGTCCATGGCGGCCTGACAAATTTTGATGTTTCGCCATGAAAAAGGAAGTTGCTGTTACTCAGACATACAATGTCCAATCTGCCTCAAACATCACATGTTAGATAAGACTTCTGCCCTAAACAGATCTACATGCCCATATTCAGTCATAGTCATAGCGCCACCTGCTGGCAACAGGAAGTGTCATGTTTTACACTGCAATGAAGTACTCCAATAAATTTTATGACATCAACATTTTATTTTGGTCATTCTAATCTAAAGGTCTTTGCAATGTTAAATTGTGGAGATCTTTAGATTTTGTTAAAGGGCGTGTCCATGGCGCCATGACAAAATTTGATGTCTCGCCATAGGAAAAGAAGTTGTTGTAACTCAGGCATGAAATGTTCGATATTCCCCAAACTTCACATGTTCGATAAGACTCCTGGCCTGAACACATCTGAAGGCCAATATTCCATTATAATGATAGCGCCACCTATTGGCAACAGGAAAATTGCCACATATAAATGACTTTGACATATTCCACTTATATTTGCGATTTGAAATGCATATTTCTCACCTTCACCTTTTTACTAAAGCCACACGATTGCGGTGAGCTGGGTGCGAGGGCCCGTTCATCGCTGCTTGCAGCTTTAATTAGGGCCCGAGCACTGAGGTGCGAGGACCCTCTTGTATCTGCTTTGTTAGGGCTCAAGCCCGAAGGGGCGAAGAGCCCTATTGTTCTTCTAAGGATTATTAGGGCCCGAGCACCGATGGTGTGAGGACCCTCTTGTATCTGCTTTGTTTATTATTATTATTATTATTATTCTTCTTCTTCTTCTTCTCCCGAATGAATCGCATTTTTGAGGGCTTTAACATGCTCAAAAAGTCATGAAACTTTGCACACGCGTCAACCTGGTGAAAATTTCGTCTGATATAGGATTCAGAAGAGGGTGGTGGCAAAATGGCTCGACAGCGCCACCTATACTAAGAAAATCAACAGCCTTCCAGCTATGTTTCACGTACATGCACAAAAATTGGCACACATATGTAACACACAAATACCTACAAAAAAGACTCTTGGACCAAAATTCTAAACCCAACAGGAAGTCGGTTATTTTTAATATTATGAGCAAATTTTGTGTAATTTTGGTCATTTCCATGTGTTGTATTTTAACAAACTCCTCCTAGAGATTTCTTCAAATCAATACCAAATTTGGTATGCCTAATCTAAAGGCCTTTGCGACATTAAATTGCGAAGATCTTGAGTTTTCGTTGAAGGGCGTGTCCGTGGCGGCCTGGCGAATTTCGATGATTCGCCATGAAAAATGAAGTTGCTATAACTCACACATACAATGTCCAATCTGCCCCAAACTTCACATGTTTGATGAAACTCTGAACCTGAACAGATTGACATGCCCATATTCAATTATAGTCATAGCGCCACCTATTGGCAACAGGAAGTGTCATATTTTACGCTGTGACAAATTACTCCTAGAAATTTTTTGACATCAATGTCTTTTTTGTGGTCAGTCTAATCTAAAGGCCTGTGCGATGTTCAGTTATGAAGATCTTGAGTTTTCGTAAAAAGGCGTGTCCACGGCACCATGGCGAAGTTCGATGTCTCGCCATGTGAATAGAAGATGTTATAAACTCAGGCATAAAATGTCCGATCTTCCCCAAACTTCACATGTGTGATAAGAGTCTGACCTGAACAGATCTGCAGGCCAATATTCCACCGGGGTGTGGCAGAATGGCTCGATAGCGCCACCTATACACTTTCAACGGAGTGTGCCTCGAGCTATGTTTCACGTACATGTACAAAAATTGGTACACATATGTAACTCACCAATATCTACAAAAAAGTCTCTTGTTATGAAATCCGAATCCCAACAGGAAGTCGGTTATTTTGAATTTTCCCTGCAAAATTGGGTGTTGTTTTTGCCATTTTCAGGGGTTGTACTTTAACGAACTCCTCCTAGAGATTTATTCAGATCAACACCAAACTGGGTCAGTGTAATCTAAAGCCATTTGCGATGTTAAATTGCGAAGGACTTGAGGTTTCGTTAAAGGGCGTGTCCATGGCGGCCTGACAAATTTCGATGTTTCGCCATGAAAAAGGAAGTTGCTGTAACTCACACATACAATGTCCAATCTGCCCCAAACTTCACATGTTGGATAACACTTTTGACCTGAACAGATCTACATGCCCATATTCAGTTATAGTCATAGCGCCACCTATTGGCAACAGGGAAGTGACAAATTTTTACACTGTGACAGACTATTTCTAGAAGTTTTATGACATCAATGTCTTTTTTGTGGTCAGTCTAATCTAAAGACCTGTGTGATGTTTAGTTGTGAATATCTGAGTTTTTGTTAAAAGGTGTGTCCATGGCGCCGTGACGAAGTTCGATGTCTCGTCATGGGAATAAAAGATGTTATAACTCAGGCATAAAGTGTCCGATCTTGCCCAAACTTCACATGTGTGATAAGGGTCATGGCCTGAACAGATCTGAAGGCCAATATTCCATTGGGTGTGGCAAAATGGCTCGATAGCGCCACCTATAAACTTTCAACGGAGTGCATATGCACATTCAATGGAGTGCGCCGTAGCTATGTTCATGTACATGTACAAAATCGGTACA